>NC_039264.1:29854209-30154209 GCF_003368295.1 Carassius auratus | reverse complement strand
TCAGCTGTTCCTCTTTCTCCTCCGCTCACCTGCTCTCTATCTCCTATCATAGGCTCTCTATTTCTAGCTCTGTCTCTTTCCATTCCCTGTTAGATTATTACTAACCACTTTGGATGTTTCTGACGTTTTTGTGCTTTTTCTACAGACCATTAGTCCTGTCCTGTCCTGTCTAGTCTTGTCAAGTCGTTTGGAGAGTTTTGTATGGACTGTTTGTTGCCTGTCTTGTTCTGCCGTGAGGCAGATAACGAGGGGTCCGCCGCCTCATCTGTAACCTGTCTCGCTGATCACAATCTTCCCAGACCAGCCACCTAAAGACACAAAAAGTGTTACCCCATGACACCTGCTGGGCAAAATAAAATACTACAGCCCCATGGATCGTCACAGTAGAATCAGACTATAACTTTTGACTCTCCTTGCTATATTCGTGGAGTTATGAGTTGGTATTTTTGTGTATGGCACTCAGAAAGCAACAGTATTTAAATAGTATATTTAGGAGAGTCAAGAGCTAAACAAAAAGTCCTGTTTCATTACAAAATACTGTAACTTTTATAAACATTATACTATCACCACAAAATTTTAATTAATATTTATTAAAAAATAAATATTTAATAAAACTGCAATTTAAATATATTATTTCTATAGTCTATACAAAAAAGGACAAAATAATAAGGCGGAATAAGCTGATCTATAGCATGTTAAATGATGGTTGCCTGTCGGTGAATGGTACACCCCTCTAAGCTCACAGAAGTGGTTTGACCCAAGTCCTCAGCAGCCAATGACATTGACCCGTTCAAACTGATTTTTAACGCGTACTTCACGTGTACTTCACGTGTATTTAACACGTGAAATACACGTTAAATACACGCTGATTTTTAACACGTAAACAACACGTATTTAACGCGTTAAATACGTGTTGTTTACGCGTGAAATACACGTATTTAACGTGTTGTCGACGCGATAAAATTCACGTGAATTTGACCCTTTTGGCCCTCCATACACTGAGGCCGGTGACACATTGGCTGCGTGGCGTCTCTGCTGCGTGCCAGAAGCGTGGCGGATT
Source organism: Carassius auratus (assembly GCF_003368295.1). NCBI lineage: Eukaryota > Metazoa > Chordata > Actinopteri > Cypriniformes > Cyprinidae > Carassius > Carassius auratus. The sequence continues at coordinate 30,153,149 of NC_039264.1, read as the reverse complement.
CTGTGTCTTGACCCCTCATTTACACTGAACACGTGTGCGGCGCATTACGGCTACGACAAGGTTTTATTCCGTCCTCCACGCGGTGCCAACTCACACAGGGAGCATATTAGAAGCGGAGCGACTGGATGCGTGAGACCACGTGATTTGCCTGTCCTACGTGGTTTTCAAGATGCATAACTACTGGTTATATAAATAACCAGATATAGAAATAATGGTTATATAGGATACTTTTCAAAATCATGTAGTAGGAAGATAATTAGTAGGTTATTGTATTCACCTTCCACTCCTAAAACTTGTGCAATCAAACTCCATGCCTTGTCCTTTTTGGAATTGTCCTTGTAAAAAGGATTTGTGGTGTCATATAACAGTGTGTTTTTCAACTTCCAGAATGAATCTCTCGTCCTCCATTTCTTGTCTCCTACCAAGGATATTACATGCAATACGTTTGGGAGTCTGCACAGGGTGTTTATTTTGAAATTGACAGGGATTTTTGACTTATTTTGTATTTCCAGTGCGACTTGGACGCGTGTCCGTCAATAATTTATATTTAAATTACATTTATATCTGAATTTATGTCAACCTATAGACTGTCAAATATCAAAATATCATGAATTCATATGTATTTGTGTACAAAATGACATATAAACACATTTTCCTATAATATTATGCCTGGAAACGCTTCCAACACGCGCGTGTCGCGGTAAAAATAGGCGTCGGTTCTATTTCTAGTATGCACGCGTTTTCCGCACGGCTCACGCAGGTGGTCTGTAAGCTCTAACCTGTTAACATGGGAGCCGAATTAAAAACCGACACGCCACGCGGCTGAGACGCTTGCGCCACGCATGCAGTGTGTCGCCGGCCTGAGGCTCACGCATGCGCTCTTGACACATTACAAACATTTGTATGATTTTCAAAAACATTGATCTAAAACAACACTTTTACTTAAACTTTATCTTGAACGGATTAAATAAATATACTTAGCCTACAATAATAGCCTATCTGTGCGACCGTTAAATCCTGTTTATCAAGTTGATTGGCCTGTGTGCGTGCATTTAAAACAGTGCGCATGCGTGAGTCTGACCCCTCATTTACACTGAACACGTGTGCGGCGCATTACGGCTGCGACACGGCTACCGGAGCTGATCGCGCCCATTCTAGTCAATGCTTGTGTTTACACCGGCCGCGACGCGGCACGTTTCAGAAGCTTCCCAGAAGCGGCTCTCCGCGCCGCTTCGCTAAATATAGGCGCCTAGTCTATTTCTGACGGACACGCGTCCAAGTCGCACAGGAAATACAAAATAAAAGTCAAAAATCTCTTGTCAATTTCAAAATAAACACCCTGTGCCGACTCCCAAACGTATTGCATGTATATTGGCAATATATCCTTGGTACTTGAAACCCCAAAATCAGAAAACGACGTCGGACAGGCAAATCACGTGGTCTCACGCATCCAGTCGCTCCGCTTCTAATATGCTCCCGGTGTGAGTTGGCACCACGTGGAGGACGGAATAAAACCTTGTCGCAGCCGTAATGCGCCGCACACATGTTCAGTGTAAATGAGGGGTTACGGCTGCGACAAGGTTTTATTCCGTCCTCCACGCGGTGCCAACTCACACCGGGAGCATATCAGAAGCTGAGCGACTGGATGCGTGAGACCACGTGATTTGCCTGTCCGACGTGTTTTTTCTGATTCCAGAATGAATCTCTCGTTGTCTATTTCTTGTCTCCTACCAAGGATATATTGCCAATATACATGCAATACGTTTGGGAGTCTGCACAGGGTGTTTATTTTGAAATTTAAACACAAGCATTGATTAGAATGGGCGCGTATTGCAGCCGTAATGCGCCGCACACGTGTTCAGTGTAAATGAGGGGTCAGAGTGCATGTATGCAGTCAGACTATGGAGTCAAAATAATGCCTTACATATTGTTATGTGTATCTGTGTGATTAATTATTTCTGAGTCCGTAGGTGGCGTTTTGGGAGGATTTCTTATGTGAGAATTATGACGTCATCGGGGATACCGGATAAAAGGCTCCGAGACGGCAATGGCGGTGCTCTCTTTCTCTCCGCTTCCCATTCATCAGCGTCTCCAACCCCCTTTTGGAGGCGATTTTTGTTTGTTTTATGTTAAGCTTAGGTTTAACGTATAAAGTTGTGTTTTGATATTTAGTATATTTCTTATTGTTCAGTTGCGGGTGGTGTATGTATTTATTTATTAGTTCACGTTTGCTTATTTAGTAAGAACTGAGTGAGGGAAGCAGATGTCCGGAAGACTCACCTGTTTTTATTTTTCGGTAGCCAGGTAAGAACTTTACTCTGAGAGCAGGTGTAGTTAGGGAACTGTTTTCTTAGTTTTCCTACCCGTGAACTGTTTGTTCTCTTTATTATCCATTGGACTGTTTTCTTTATTATAAATATTATTTGTGAATGTTTGATTTTGAACTTTAATTAAATAGAGACGTCTTGGAATTCACATCAGGGGTTGTGATTCTTCTTTGTTATATGTTCGGCCTGTGTCCTTAGAATTCACAAGCCTTGAAATGGTAATGGGCCGTAACACATATATACGAAAAAAAAAAAGGTTTTGCAAAAGAAAATTGAGGAAAATAATTTTGCTTTCTGCAAACAAAAATAAAGAATTGCAAGAGGAAATAAAGAATTGCAAAACATAAATGAAATAGTGCAAAAGCAATGATTTTGCAATACATATTTTCCATGGTCATATCTATTAATTTATTTGCAACACTGCTATTATTTATTAAAATTGTTTATTAGTGATGCAAAAAGAATCAACAGAAAACAATAATGGACGATTACAATTTAATACCTGAAGCAAATATAAGCTCCCAAAGCTATTATCAATTTATTGTAAGATGCTTTTAGAAGTAACTAAAATTATGAAAGTATTCATTCGTGATGCTAGAAAAATCAACAGACAACTCAATATGAAGTGAAAAATCAGCCTCTTTTTTAGCTTAGTGAACAAGAACATTAAAAACCTTCTTTGAACATAATGAAACTCGGAATTAAGCATAACAATATAACTTATATCATAAAGCAAATTTGTATACGAGAATAAAACTTTCGATATTGTTCTTAGTGGACGATCTCTATCTTTGAGTTGATCTGAATCTCACAGAAACTGCTGGACTTGAAGATAATCTTTATTCACTGCGACTAATTTAAATTATTTTTCTTATGACAGATTACTATGGATGAGATGCAGTGTAGCTTGAATGCTGTGGATCTGCAGATAAACTACTTAAAGTGTTTGTTTATTTTATGTCTCTGTAGAGAAGATGAATAACTGAAACTCTTCCCACATACAGTGCAGTGATACGGTTTCTCTCCAGTGTGGATCCTCTCATGTGCTTTCAGGTCTCCTAACCGACTGAATCTCGTCACAGTGTGAACACTTGTAAGGTTTCTCTCCAGTGTGGATCCTCTCATGTGATTTCAGGGGTGCTGACTGACTGAATCTCTTGTCACAGTGTGAACACTTGTAAGGTTTCTCTCCAGTGTGGATCCTCTCATGTGTTTTCATATATCCTAACCGACTGAATCTCTTGTCACAGTGTGAACACTTGTAAGGTTTCTCTCCAGTGTGGATCCTCTCATGTGATTTCAGGGGTGCTGTCTGACTGAATCTCTTGTCACAGTGTGAACACTTGTAAGGTTTCTCTCCAGTGTGGATCCTCTGGTGCCGTTTCAAATCTTCAGCTGTAATAAAAGTCTTCTCACACTCAAAACACATATGTTCTCTCACACCAGTGTGTATCTTCTGATGGACTTTTAAACTCTGCAGATGTGAAAAACTCTTTCCACACAAAGAGCATGAATGTGGTTTCTCCTTTGAATGAACTTTCAGGTGACTCTTCAGGTATGAAGCATGTGAATATGTTTTTCCGCATTGATCACATTCATAAAGTTTCTCTCCAGTGTGGATGATCATGTGTCTCCTAAGGGTTGATGATGCTGTAAAACTCTTCCCGCACTGATCACATGTGTAAGGTCTCTCTCCAGTGTGGATCATCGTGTGAATCTCAAGACTCTGTTTTTTTGTGAAACTCTTTCCACACTGAGTGCAGGTGAAACTTTTCTTGGCTTTTCTTTTACGTAAAGAAACTCTTTCAGTCTGTGAGAGAGTTTTTTCTCTAGTTTTGACATGATGTGGTCTCTCCATTAGATCTGAAATTAAAGGTTTAAAAATTACAATATAAATAAACCATGAAAAAAATCTGAGAAATGTGAAGTAAAAGCAGAAAAAGGCTACTCAAAATTATGATAATTTAGAGAAATCTTTAAAAAATAAGATACAATGATCTATCTTAAAAATACAGACACTACTGAAGGCTTGCAGTCATCGCCCATGACGCCATTATGTCGAGCGCAAAAGAGTCAGTGAACCGTTTTATTGAATCGAACTGTCAGAAAGAACTACTGATGCAACCGGTTCTTGATTCGTGAACGAATCATTATCTGGCTCGGCTTGGTGTTTATCTCTCTCTTCACAGCAGTTCAGTCAGTGTACTGTTTGAGTAAATGAATTACTCCGGGATATTGGTTTGTTTGAACTCAGAGGGAGTGTCAGCCACATTAAAAAAGTTAATAGCTTAAGTAATTTGTGGATTAATGCGTATTAGAGATGCGTACCGTTTAAAACGATTCAGTTCGATTTGGTGAACTGGTTCAAAAAGATCCGGTTACAGCGAATGATTCGTTCACAAACCGGATATCACAAACTGCTTTGTTTTGAGGTGTCTGTTTTGAACTGTTTTGAACTGCTTTGTTTCGACACAAGTCGTCGTTTTTGCTATTTTTGGACCAAAATATATTTTAGATGCTTCAAAAAATTCCAACCGACACTCTGATGTCACATGGACTAGTTTGATTATGTTTTTCTTACCTTTCTGGACATGGACAGTAGACCGTACACACAGCTTCAATGGAGGGACTGAGAGCTCTTGGACTAAATCTAAAATATCTTAAACTGTGTTCCAAAGATAAAGCGAGGTCTCACAGGTTTGGCACAACATGAGGGTAAGTTATTAATGACATAATTTTCATTTTTGGGTGAACTATCCCTTTAAGTCCATATTTTTTACCCTGGGGATAGAAAGTCTCCCCTATATTATTTATTGTTTTTTTTTCTTCATTTTTTATTTTTTTACAACTCCTAGATTATGTTTCTACTATAAACATCAAATCTGATTAACCGCTGATAACTTTAATTTTTCTTCTGCCTCATTGATGATGGATGAAGAATAAACACCAACCTGTTTGTTCTTCAGTGTGGTTCATTCTGCAGGGTTCTGGATCTCTCATGTTCTCTATATTCTTCAATAAACTCTGTCTCTGCAGATTTCACTTCTTCCTGATGATTTGATGCTGGTCTTCACTTGTAGACTGATGGGAATATTCCAGCATTTATTGATGAACTGCAGCGGGAGGAGCTTCACTGCTGGTGTGATTGTTGTGGGAGGGGCTTCACTGAAGCAGATCTGCCAAAATTAAAGATAAATCAGTTATTACACATTAAAGAGTCAGTAAGATGAAAATTCTAAGCTTCCTATCACTGTTTATAAGTCCTGTACATTAGGTTTAAATCCATCCAAGGTTAAAAAACATTGTCATTTTGTCAAAATATCACCTCGCCTCAATTCTCAGAGATCCCCAAACGGTTCGCGCGAAGCTGTTCAAAAGATTCAGTTTCCTTAAACCCCACCTTTCAGTAGCATACTGTGTTCTGATTGGTCAACTAACATAGTCAGTTTTGATTGGTTGTTCCGCACACACCTCCACGGTAAACTATGCGTTAGCATCTGTTTGGGGTGAATTATGTCTTATTCCTCTCATCGCGAAGCAAACAGTAAAATAATAAACTTGAACAGTCTCGCTGCTTTTTCTTCTGTGTGGGTGCATTCAAGCCGCGCGCTTCAGTTTGAATCTGAATAGAGCATTCAGCGCAGGGGCGTGGTCACATTAGATATAACAAAGGGAGACATGAAAAACAGACATCGCGTTGTTTTCATATGGATTACTTTATCACAGAATATCTGTTAGCAGCACTTGTTACACTCCATTTTAATGACGTGTTTGTACATGACGATCAGAGCAGACAAAGGCTGCAGACAGCACACATACTGATAAGACGCTCGGGAGGAAACAATACATAATCATACTTCGCGTTGTGATTCGGAGATGCTTGCTGGTCTAAATAAAGTTGGTAATGAACCCTCTTTTATGATCAAACGCTTTGAAAATCCCGCCTTGTACTCACAGAGATTAGAAAAGCAGTCATCAGAGAAATGTTGTGAACACAACAAAAGGGATTTGTTGTACTGCTCTGGTATTGTGGTAAACATCAATTTTAGCCATTGGTTCTTCTGATCTTCATTCTTTGGCAGTGAAAATAAAACAAACTTGTTTTTACAATTAAAAACACACTGTCTCCTCGACATGATGCTCTCACACCAAACAGAGCGTCTGTGTGTGTGTGTGTGTGTGTTGGGGGGGTGGGGCAGGTCAGAGTTCAGTTTCTCCCAAGACTGTAGGCGAAGATTATTATGCAAAGTGCTCCTAGTGACGTACATAGAGATGGGCAAAAGATTTGAAATCTATAACAACTCGTTTCAGTGATTCAGAGTCGACTCCTTACTTTAGAAGCCAATAACTTTATAAATCGTGTACTTTTTGGTTTAATTACTTTGCACATTGTTTACACTGATGGACAGCTACATCATACACTGTAATACAGGTAATTTTTGATTTCCCATCTGTGTGGCTCTTTAATGTATAACAATTTACACATTTAAAATGGTAATATTCACTCATCCACCTCGTGAACTAAATTTTAAGTTAATTAACCACAAAGTGTTTCATACTAACTAACTAACATACTCACAATTTATAAATCTTTTTGTTTTCTAAGAATTCCATCCATATATTTAAATTATTACATTTATATGACCTCTTTTTAATTTAAAGGCATATAAAGATGGGGGGGGGGGGGTACCCCAGCAATTACCAAATATAAACAATGTAAGAAAAAATTAAAGAATAAACATAGAAATATAATTTTACAAATTTACAATGTACAAATAAACCACCGATTGAGTTTAACTGAACAATTTGTTTTTGTATGTTTTAGTTTTAATATAGTTTATCACAGATTCATTAAATAAATGTCAATAAGATACTTATCTTTAACTTGTAATGTCACAATAGCTGATCATGTAATTTGCTTAAGTCTTTTGACAGCAATAAAATGAGCTTAATGTGGCAATTAACAGATCTGAAGATATCAGCATAATGAATGAGGTGAATACAAGATCTATTGACGTGAAATAAAGAGGATTTTCATCAGCTGCTAATATTGATGAGCCTTAGACTATAAACACTCATTAAACAAGCCATTCAGGATCAGCAGCAGTTTGCTGGTAGAAACTGATTGTTTGCATCAGAATTTAAGCTTAAAGCCTATTTAAGTGCTGACTGCTCTAATGAAAAGTATTACTACGACTTCTCAAATGCTACAGAAAAAAATATGACTAATATAAAGACATTGACAAGAATCTTTCTCAGACATTATGATTTGTCCATTTTAATCTAAATATACTTTGATTTTCTAATAATTACATTCATGACAACAAAATAGTTTTCTCTTAAACATTTTTGTATGTGAAGAGAAACAAAAAAAAACTTTATAAGTGTTAGCAGGCACACAAACAGCACTACACTTTTGTAATTTTAAAAAGGTTAGCATCAGAAGAACATGAACAAAATAGACCATGAACTTAAAAAAAAAGTTCCTTTTGACATTTTAGCGGTTGATGAAAATCTTGTTGAACATACTGTGAACACTTGTTATCCTGCAAATGTAACTATAGACCTGTCAGTATTGTACCAGTTGTTTCTAAAGTAATTGAAACGATTGGTATAATTCATTTAAGCATTTAAATATTGGTCATTTTCCATTACATCCTATGCAGTTTGGATTTAGGGCACATCGCTCTATGGAGATATCAAATTGTTATTTCGTTGAACAAATTAAATCCAGTCTTGACAGGTGTTGTTGGTGCTATCAATAACCAATGTTATTTTATCTAAATGATCAAGGTTTAATTTAATCTACAAATACATTAACTTGGTTGGAGTCATACTTAATTCTAAGGAAACAATGTACAATTAATTAATGATGCCTGCTCACCATTTCATGACCTTAATATTGGAGTCCCATAGGGGTCGATTCTTGGACCAATTTTGTTCATCTTATACATTTATTATCTACAGTTTGTCCAGAGGTCCAGTATCAGATGTATGCAGATTGTTGTGCAGTTGTTTATGCTTATGCTAAGACAAAAGAACAAGCTGCAATCAAACTTACTGCTGCATTGAAAAAAAAGTCAGACAGGCCATGTCATTTTTTTTCAGTTAGAGCATAAGAAAGATGGAATTTAATACCTGTTTGTAAATAAAATTAAATATGTGATCATTGACTTGACTTTTTATTGAAGTATTATGTGATAATATATGTATTGTAATTTTCTAACCACATCCTGCCCAGGGACTACAGATGCAAATTTGTTTTATAGCTAACTCTGGCACTATTGTTGTGTATTGTCCCTGTATAAATAAATGAAATAAACTAAACATATTTACTGTTCTAGTTTTCATCAAAAACAATTGCTAATTGTAAGGCAGTTTGTGCGTTGGGAAGAAGGAGCTAGGAACCGGCAGACATAAATTTTTTTTTTTTTTTTTTTGATTCAACCCAATTTGGAATATGCTTCCTCCTTTTGTTATGGCAGTTGTTCCCAAGTTATCAAGAATAAATAGCAAAAGGCTCAAAACAAATTAGTTCGGATAATTTTAAAAGTGCATTATAAATCGCATTTACATACTGAAAGTTTTAAGCAGTTGGGTTTATTGACTGTGGAAAAAAGGGTTATATTTTTAAAAAATGGGTACAACACATAGATTTGGCAATAATTTAGAAAATTATTTTTATATGGTGAGTCAGCAGCATTCCTATAAAATTAGGGGTAGAGATTTTAATATCTGTCCATGTAAATTTAAGAGTTTGGTGTGGGAAATTATTTTTGTTATAGCATGGATTAAATTAGTTTTAATAAAGGACGTAAAAGATTTGAGTTTTAAAAGATTGGTAAAAAGATGGCTGTTTGGTGAGGGTAGTTAGTGTGTTTTGTGGTGATTTCATTGTAAATTTTGTCAATAAGTGGTGTGTTTATTGTCAATTGTGATTTGTATGTCAAATTGGTGAATTATCTCTACTATATTGAAATTAATTTGATGTTATAAATGTGATTAATTATGACTGTTCCTTTGTCCGCACGTACACATAACCTTTATATTAACATCGAGGGCCGCAATGGAAAGAAGCCAAGAGCTTTGTGATTTTAAAATACAGACAGCATGTTACATGTCCCCCCAGAGACAATATAATATACTGGATTACTGTTACACCACAATAAAGGATGCATATCACTCTGTGCCACAAGCAGCTTTGGGACGTTCTGATCACCTTCTGGTTCATCTTATACCGTCCTACAAGCAAAAACTAAAATCAGCTAAACCTGTATTATGGACTGTAAAAAGATGGACTAATGAGGCTGAGCAGAATTTACAATCTTGTTTTGACATTACTGATTGGTGTGTTTTTGAAGCTGCTGCCACCGATCTGGATGAACTCACAGAGACTGTAACATCCTATATTAGTTTCTGTGAGGATGTATGCATTCCTACCAGGATTTATTTAACATTCAACAATGATAAGCCATGGTTTACAGTAAAATTCAGACATCTCCGTCAGGCCAAAGAGGATGCCTAAAGAAATGGGGACAGAGTCTTGTACAATCAGGCCAGGAACACACTGAACAAAGAGATTAGAGCGGCTAAAAAGTTGGAAGACCAGTTTACTTCCAACGACTCAACTTCAGTGTGGAGAGGTCTAAGAGCCATCACAAACTACAAGAAACCATCCTCTTGCATTGAGGCTAATCAACGACTTGCTAACGACCTGAATGAGTTTAATTGCAGATTTGAAATCCCCAACACCCATTCTGACCATCTCCCTACACAACCATTAACACCTCCTGCAATCCCACCCTCCACACCTCCTGCTCTTCAAATCTGTGAAGATGATGTGCGCCAGGTCTTCAAGAAGAACAAAAAAAAGAAAAGCACCAGGCCCAGATGGTGTTACACCAGCCTGTCTGAAAATCTGTGCTGACCAGCTGGCCCCCATCTTTTCACAGATCTTCAACAGATCCCTGGAGTTGTGTGAAGTACCTTCCTGCTTCAAACGCTCCACCATCATCCCCATCCCAAAGAAACCCAAGATAACAGGACTTAACGACTACAGGCCTGTGGCTCTAATGTCTGTCGTCATGAAGCCATTTGAAAAACTGGTTCTGGTTTATCTGAAGGACATCACTGGACCCTTTACTGGACCCCCTGCAGTTTGCTTACCGAGCAAACTGATCTGTGGATGATGCAATCATTATGGGATTGCACTTCATCCTGCAACATCTGGACAAAACAGGGACTTATGTGAGGATCCTATTTGTGGACTTTAGTTCGGCATTCAACACCATCATCCCAACAACCCTCCAGACCAAACTGACCCAGCTCTCTGTTCCTAGCTCTATCGGTCAGTGGATCACCAGCTTTCTGACGGAAAGGCAACAGTTAGTGAGACTGGGGAAATTCACATCAAACAGCTGCTCCACCAACACTGGTGCTCCTCAGGGATGTGTTCTCTCCCCTCTGCTCTTCTCCCTTTACACCAACAACTGCACCTCTAAAGACCCCTCTGTCAAGCTCCTGAAGTTTGCAGACGACACCACAGTCATCGGCCTCATCCAGGACGGTAATGAGCCAGCTGCTTACAGACAAGAGGTTGAGCAGCTGGCTGTTTGGTGCAGTCTTAACAACCTGGAGCTGAACACAGCTCAAAACAGTGGAAATGATCTTGGACTTTAGGAGAAACCCACCTGCACTTTCCCCACTCACCATCATGAACAGAACTGTGACTGCAGTGGAGTCATTCAGATTCCTGGGAACCACCATCTCTCAGGACCTGAAGTGGGACAATCACATTGACTCCATTGTGAAAAAGGCCCAGCAGAGGTTGTACTTCCTTCAGCAGCTGAGGAAGTTTAACTTGCCACAGGAGCTGCTGAAACAGTTCTACTCGGCTGTCATTGAGTCTGTACTGTGTACTTCTATAACTGTCTGGTTTGGCTCAGCAACAAAATCAGACATCAGAAGACTACAGAGAACTGTTCGGACTGCCGAAAGGATTATTGGTGCTCCTCTGCCCACCCTTCAAGAACTGTATACATCCAGAGTGAGGAAAAGGGCTCATAAAATCACTCTGGATCCCTCACATCCAAGTCACCCCATCTTTGAACTTTTGCCATCTGGCCGGTGCCTCAGAGCTGCAAATACCAGAACAGTAAGGCACAAGAATAGTTTCTTCCCCCAGGAAATCTACCTCATGAACAGTTAAATGTTCCCCACTTATGCTTATGCAAAAAATATCATGGTCAGACTCATTACTGCTGACCACTGATTGCTGTGTGGAAAGTCGTGGCCTAGTGGTTAGAGAGTTTGACTCCTAACCGCCCACTGCTCCGGGTGTGTGTTCACGGTATGTGTATGTTCACTACTGTATGTGTGCACTTTGGATGGGTTAAATGCAGAGCATGAATTCTAAGTATGGGTCACCGTACTTGGCTGATTGTCACATTACTAGCTTATAGGGCTGCTGCTGGGGAATGTCAACTAAGCCAGCTGTTATCAGCAAGCCACACAGCAAGGAGGGTAAGGATAGCCGCAACTCCACCGCAGGAACTTTACCCAAGAACTAGCTACTTCTGTGTGTTTTTACTGGAGGAACTAAAAGCTTTTTCAAAGTTCCGGAACTTTTGGGGACGTGACTTGGGTGCTAAACATTCTGATTGGTTGAGTTCACGCTACATTGTGATTTCAACACCACTTATTCGGATCATTTTCAAAATATTACTGTTATTGTGGCATGAAATGTTTATAAAGCGATTTTCGGAGATGGTGAGCTCCACGTGATCAGCGGGAGCTCAGTGCTCATGTATCCGCCGAGAGCAACCTCTCCTCGGCTAGACCTTCTGATGTGTGCCGCTGGTCTTTGATGTCTCTTTAGTGGTAAAACATAAAACATAATTCGTTTTGGGTAAATCTAACATGTTATCTTTGGTCTGTCTTCAATTTATCTATGTTAAAATTAATATAAAAAGAGGCAATTGATATAAAATTTTGTTTCATTGTAAGGGCTGTATATTTACACATTTCCATGAACTAAGTACATTTCTGTGGCTATTATTATTTTCAAATGAAAAACGAAAGGAGGCAGTGGTATTTGATATCCTTTTTCATTTTATGGTAAATATACAAAGAGGAAAATTGCAGTAGCCAAGGCAAGCTGACTGATGTTATCAAGTACACTGCTGTTTGCAGAATTACCGGATTAAATGAACACGGACTACAGTGCCCTACAAAGGCAAAGGACATTAGCTAGAGTGTGAAACTGCGGTAACCCATTTTCTTTTATCGGACTAAGGTCATCAACGGCGTAAGCACAAACCAGTCATTTGTCAAGAAAGTATAGCATAGCCTACTGTTGTTCACTTAACCTGCATGTCTTTGTGCTGTGGGAGGAAACCAGAGAACCTGGTACATTTACATTTGATACGGAAGCTTTGAAGCTTGTATCAAAAACACTAAACAAAACATTTCACATTGAAGCACTGTATCTGAGCTTGATTCGTTTTGAGAAAAGCACATTATCAATGACGTCCGAAGTTTCATTCGCCTGAAAACAATCAGAATCTCAATTCTCAAGAAATATCTGTTTTAGGTTTAAAATCGGGGTTAGGTGCTTCTACACTTTTGTTAACCACCCATCATTTCCCACTGAGGAATAAATTATGGGTAGGGTTAGGTTTAGGGGCAGGGATTGGGTTCAGTTTATATTTTTGGACAATAATGTTCAATTATCCAGGATCATCAAAAGATGTTGATGCAGGAACATGTCTTACTTGGCAAAATCACAGCGACCAATGGAACATACCACTTTGGAAGGTGTTATTTATATTTATAACCACTAGATGGCTACAGCATAAACGATTTTATAAAGCTTAGAGTACATTTACATTTAGCAGACGCTTTTATCCAAATCGACAAAAAAGCAACAATTTTTTTTAACCTGTATTTATATTTCCTGGGAATCGAACCCATAACCTTTTTGCTCTGCTAACACAATGCTCTACCACTGAGCCACTGTAACTAATGTGTGGTAATAATGTAAAAAACAGAAAGTGGAAGCTGGAGCATGCTTGACACACCGGCACAATCTCTCTCTCTCTCTCTCAATAACAGTGGTTACAAAAAATATGCTGCAAATGGTCTACTTTTACTTGTGGCCACTTGCAAAAAAAAAAAAAAAAAAAAAAAAAAACAGGAAACCAGACAGGATGCGCATTTTGCATCTCTGTCTTCAGCAGGAGGGCTTCACAAAAATGAACCGAAACTCAGTGACTACTTGCCTCATAGACATGATAAACATTTTTATAAAATGCTTTGAATCACTAGGCTACTTTGAAACTAAATGATTCAAACTAAAATCAAAAACTCATTCATAATGTAATCTGTAAAGAGTCATTTATCTCTAAAGGCAGGTCCAGATGAGAAGATGAGTCCGGATCGTAAAATCCATCTTTGTGACACTGACAAATAATTCAAATATCTCCTAATTATTTGTATTATTTAAATGTTTTACTTATTTTGTTGTTGTTGTTTGTTTATTTTGAGCACTGTGCCAAAAGTGTGTTTGGCGTTCAGTATAAATATAGCCTACGGCAGACATTTTAGTGCCACGTTGAAAAATAACAAAATAAGATGAACTTCCTAATATTTTAGGAATATGGTAAAAAGTAATAAACAAAATTATAAACTCAACACTTTGGTTTGGCACCCATTTTTCTTGAGCTGAACTCATAGATTAATGGGCTTTTTTGATCTACACAAAAGGCTTATTTCTCTCAAATGTTGTTCACAAATCTGTCTAAATCTGTGTTGGTGAGCACTTCTCCTTTGCCGAGATAATCCATCCACCTCACAGGTGTGACATATCAAGATGCTGAATAGACAGCATGATTATTACACAGGTGTGCCTTAGTCTGGCCACAATAAAAGACCACTCTAAAATGTGACCGACTTGAGTGGGCAAAGGCTCACATTCGGTGGTGTCTGGCACTTTGGAGAGGAGTTCTCTTCACGGATGAATCCTGGTTTTCACTGTTCAGGGCAGATGGCAGACAGCGTGTATGGGATTGTGTGGGTGAGTGGTTTTCTGATGTCAACGTTGAGGATTGAGTGGCCCATGGCGGTTGGGTTATGGTATGGACAGGGGTATGTTATAGACATCGAACACAAGTGCATTTTATTGATGGCATTTTGAATGCATAGAGACACCGTGACGAAATCGTGAGGCCTATTGTTGTGCCATTCATCCAGGACAATCACCTCATGTTGCAGCATGATAATGCACAGCCCCATGTTGCAAGGATCCGTACACAATTCCTGGAAGCTGAAAACATCCCAGTTCTTGCATGGCCAGCATACTCACCAGACATATCACCCAGTGAGCATGTTTGGGATGCTCTGGATCGGCGTATACAACAGCGTGTTCCAGTTACTGCCAATATCCAGCAACTTCACACAGCCATTGAAGAGGAGTGGACCAACATCCCACAGGCCACAAACAACAACCAGATCAACTCTATGTGAAGGAGATGTGTTGCATTGCGTGAGGCAAATGGTGGTCACACCAGATACTGACTGGTTTTCTTTTTTTCACCAAGTCTGCATTTATTTGATTCAAAACACAGCACAAACTGTGAAATGTTTTTACTATTTAAAGTAACTGCTTTCTGTTTGAATATATTTCAAAATGTATTTTATTCCTGTGATCAAAGCTGTATTTTCAGCATCATTACTCCAGTCTTCAGTGTCACATGATCCTCATGAAATCATTCTGATATGATTTGCCAGTCAAGAAACATTTATTATCATCATTATTATCAATATTTAAAACAGTTAAGTTTTTTTTTTCTTTTTATCAGAATTCTTTGATGAATAGATTTATCTAAATATCAGCATTTATCTGAAATAAAACGCTTTTGTAACTTTATACACTGTGGCACATGTGGGGAAATACATTTTTGGAAATAAATCATATAAATTAATACTTTTATTTAAGCAAGGATGAAAAGACATTTCTAAAGCTACAAATGATTTATATTTCAGATAAATGCTGTTCTTCTGAACTTTCTATTCATCAAAGAAACTTGCTGGGAAAAAATACTACTCTTTTCAACATAATAATAATAACGTTTTTATCAGAATATTTGTGTTTTCTGAAGATCACGTGACACTTAAGACTGGAGTAATGATGCTAAAAAAATCAGATTTGATCACAGGAATAAATAACAGTTTAAAATCTATTCAAATATAAAGCTGTATTAATTATTATTTATATTTTCACATTTTTACTGCTTTTGCTTTGGATCAAATACATGCAGGGGGTGAGCAGAAGAGACTTTTGACTGGTAGTTTACCAGCAGACATCGATGATTTGTTCCGTAACCCGCATTCAGAAAATAATGTCACTTTAATCATACATAGTTTGACATTTTTGCATACTGATTTAAGGACCCAGAAATCCTGTAATTAAGATATTTGCTTCACACAAGCAGTTGGAAAATTTGCCTTTCCCTCTTGTACTGGAAGCTGTAGTCAGACGTTTCAGGAAATCCTCCCAGTGATCCCTCAACAAGGTCTGGTCTACTTGGGGCTTCGACTGAAGTCTAAAAATAAGTTTAATACATCACCACTGGAAATGGTTTCTCTTTGCTAAAAGCAATAACTCATAAGTATTAGAATCAAAAGTAACCAAGTCTTCACATCGAAGTGTGGTGTGAATCTGCTCCAAACACGGCATTTCATAGTCATGCATAAAATGTTCATTAGGCCATCCTTAAAAATATTTTGGTTTGCAGTAACAGTAATAAAAAAAAAAAAAATAAAAAAAAAAAAAATAAGGGGTCGGTAGGTCGGTCTCTCTCTCTCTCTCTCTCTCTATATATATATATAAATATTAAAGTTTCAATGTAAAAAAAAAAAAAAAAAAAAGTAAATTTTGGTGATGGTGATGACGTAGGTATGAATTTAAACAAATTAGCATATCGTGACGTCACTGACTGGGTCTTCAACCCGTGCCTTCGGTGCATCATTGCAAGCCTCATTTTGATGCAGGCTATATAGACCACAAACTAATTTAAATATTTGTCAAAAACATGTTTATTGCATGAATTTCAGGTGAGAAGAAAAAAAAATGAGGTACTGTTTTACTTGCATCCACCACTAGGTATCAATGCAACCTACAAATGAGAGACCGTTTACTTCACTTTCTTGGACTGTCACTTGAGTGACAAGTGTTCATTGAATCAATTTTGCGTGTTGTAGGGGGGTTTACAGTTAAAACCCAAGGACCAGATATTTGGCAATGAAGACCAGGAGTCAGAGATGAGTTCAATTAATAATAATAATTTTACTTGAAGAAAATAGTTAGCAATTTCATCAGCAGAAGTCAGCTTCAACACTCTAGAAAGAGTTCGTAGGCCGCCCCCGTACAACTCAAAATCAACCCCAGTTATACCCTGACAGAGGATACTAATTGCATCAATACATAAGTCAACAAAATTCTGATTGGTTCCAAAATGTATTGTTTGTCCTGGGACTGTCTGAGCTTCTCCCTGTACAGACAGGTACTAACACACATACACAGGGAACTTATCTAAAATTCAAGGCTTTCTAGCACTGGCGAGTGTCTTATCATTACGGTTGGAAACACACATATAATATGTGGACATTAATCTTGAGGAAAAGAAATACAGCGCACATAAGGTTACACAATTCACTCTTGCCATAACTTGAGTAATAGTCAAACAAGAAATCATGTAATAATATAATTAATATCAGTATGAAGGATATGGCAACTCGGCATCCACTCCTTCAATGTCTAAATAAGTTTCATATGGCAAATAACACCAAATATAGGTAAATCCACGGACAACAGGTAGGAGGAATGTAAAGATTCAATATATTGGTAAAGACCAATATGATTTATTGGGGTGAAGTTACGTGCACAATGACAAACAGGAGTGCAACATTTTTGAAAAACCATAAGCAGAGTGGACTGCCATAATGCAAAACATTTTCTGCAGGCTTAAACATGCCTATGTTTACTATTAAATTTCAACAACAACAAAAAATCACATAGGCGATTTTCTAGGGCTGTCAAAAAAATATTTTTTCGAATATTCGTCGAATTTAAAATAAAAATCCACATTCAAACAAAAACGTTGCATTCGAATTTTAGGTGTGCATTAAGGAAGCTCCCTTATGAGCCCCGGTACTTCACAGTCCGCGTTCCATTCCATCTCGCCGCGCGCACAGCCGTGTCTACACAACTTTCAAAGACGGACGAGCTCGACACGCAGTATCTGCCGTCTCATCTTTCACCTCGTGAACGCGCACCGTCTGTGGTCACAAAAAATTTCTGCACGCGGATGATGAAAAGGACATAATGCAGACAGTGTGCGGACGGCCGAAGTATACTTGATCTTTATCAGTGGCGCACGAGATGCGATGACGATTTATGTGGCATTACATTATAAGGTTATGTTAGCCTATCCAGTTGAAGCCACTTAATAATAATAAAAAAAAAGAGAGAGAACATGAATTTGGAGAAGATCCTGTTTACATCAAAACTGAAATCAAGCCGTTCACACAGAATGCATATTTTGCTCATTTTCTAGAGGGACACCGTTGGACTCGCGTCTCGCACAAGAGAGCCGCATGTTTAGAAAGACATGTAAAATTAATGTATTTAATTTAATTTTATAAAAATATCTCGAGACTTTATGTTGGGTTTTTGTTCCCCGTCCCACTGCATCTCATGTTTTTAAATGAAAACAATTATTCTGTGTGACTGGTTTTACGGCCTTTTTATTTATTTAACAATGCATGCATACATGATGCTGTTTTGTTTATAGTTCTTTAAGCAACTTAATAATAACTGGTTCATAAACATAACATTTCACAGTCATGTATTCTAATGCTTTGAATAAACATGCAGTAATATTTTGCATGATGCACTATCCTGAGGCCTCAGAAGAGAAGCAAAAAACTTTTCTTCAGGCGATTCAAGCCCGAAACTGTAAAAACTGTGAAAAGAGAAACATTGTGCAGAAGGATTATTTGCTGTTATGCGTGTGTGTCCTGGCTCAATAGAATTTTTCTTTTTTTTTCTTTTTCGAAACTTGTGTTGGTTGATTCGTGCAATAGATTTTCGAACATAAAGTGACAGTCGGTCACGGTTTTAGACTAGAGAGGAGAAGAGATGGGAAAAGATCTGGGCACAGTTTTTCCAGAACTTCGTGCCAAGTTAAAGCGGTATCGATCTGTTTTAATGCATTTTTTAGATGTATTATGGTGCCCGAACCCGTATGACTTTGAACAGAGACCGGGAACATTTAGTTTACTGCAGCCACTGCCATCATTACCAAGCGCAAACCGTTGACCCTGATGGTGAATGAGACGAAGCGAAGGCACAGGCCACAGTGGGACATCCGTTTAAACACAGATGACGTCAAGGGTTTTTTTAATTAAAGAAGATAGCCTTCATTTGTATGTAGGCCTAGGTAATTAAATATAATAAAATAGTATTTTTATTGCTTTTGTATTAGTTGTTTGAAGACAAAAAAAAATTGGTCGGTCTTAATGCAAATATCCAATCGGCAAGTCGATCTGACTAAAAGCAAAAGAATAATAATAATTGAGTCGGTCATAAATTGACAGAGTCGGTCGGGTTACGGCAAACAAGAATATTTTTAAGGATGGTCTTAATACGGTAAGGCTCCTTCTTTCTAACTTCCATATCTGTCAAACATAGTGAACACAAACACCCACACACTTAACTCTCTTTGCAAGCACAAACCTAGGCTGCTCTAGTTACCCAAGCCAGGATGTGTGACATTTGTCACAGTTAACAAGTTCATAGTAACAGAAGTTAAAATGAATAATTGCAGCATCTCTCAAAGCAGCAAGCGAGTCTATCTCTACTTCAATTTAAACAGTTGTGCCGCCTTAAATGTGACACCTTAAAGGCAGAACGCAGTTTCTAAACTACATATCAACACTTCTTGAGATAAGATAAAAAGATAGCATAACAGTTAGCAAGAAGTTCCATCTCGAAACAGTGTATGCTGCAAAATGCATCGCCGTGCAAAACCGTTGTACAACTTAAACAAGATGTGTATATATATACACACGTGGCACTTTTAACTGTTGCTAACCACAAGTTGAACAACACCAGATGGGGACATGTTCAAAATGCATCGAAAATATCTCTAGAACATTTGCTAAAGATTGCAACTCCAAATGATTTCCCAAGTAACTGGATCATTGTCCTTGTTTTTAAAGATGATTTTCTGATGTTCCAGCTCCTTGTTGTTTCCCTCCTCTCTTGCTTTTTTGTTTGTTTTTTACTTTGCAGCACCAGAACTTTTGAATCCCTTGGACAAGGAGATCATCAAAATTAATTTCTAGTTTACTTTGTTCATTGTTGCAGTTTCCAATTGAGAAATCGGGAAATAGCATATTTACTGGGTCACTGTACACCTTACAGTTGATAGAAGTTATTTACATACGATTTTCAGGTTTTGTCAAAACTATTGCAGATATTAGTGCCTTTATGTCTGAGGAGAGACGCGAACTGACTGAAGCTCTTCCCGCATGCAGTGCAGGGATACGGTTTCTCTCCGGTGTGGATCCTCTCGTGTGTCTTCAGATGTCCGGATTGATTAAATCTCTTGTCGCAGTACGAACACTGGAAAGGTTTTTCTCCAGAGTGAACTTTCTGGTGCACTTTCAGTTCGCTATTTGTAATAAACGACTTCCCACACTCGCCACATATGTGATTCTTCAGACCCTCGTGTCTTTTCTGGTGCACGATTAGAGATCCAAGCTCTGTGAAAGCTTTTCCACACAGCAAACACACATGAGGTTTCTCGCGCGTGTGGACTTTCGCGTGCTTTCTCAGGGATAGCGCTGTAAGAAAGGTTTTGTCGCACTGATCGCAGTGAAACGGTCTTTCTCCGGAGTGAGAATGCAGATGTGATTTGAGAGCTCTTGCTTGCGTGAATCTCTTTTCACACAGACAGCATGCGAAAGGCTTCTCTCCAGTGTGGATGCGGGTGTGGATCTTAAAGGTGTTTCTATTAGCAAAACTCTTTCCGCAGTGAACACACGAATAGGGTCTCTCTCCGGTATGAGTTCGCCGGTGCTCTTGAAAGTTTCTCTCGTATTTGAAACGCTTTCCACAATAATCGCACACGAATGGCTTCTCTCCAGTGTGAACTCGCATGTGAACCTGAAGGTTGTGTTTGAAGTTGAAAGCCTTTCCACACTGAGGGCAGGCGAAAGATTTTTTAGGCCTTGGCTCCGGTTGTTCTCCAGTTTCGACCGGATGGTGTTTCTCCTTCGCTTCATTCAGTTCTTCGTCCTCATTGTTTTCATCCATCACGGCTGAAATTTAAGAACAATTTATCTCAGTAGAAAATAAAGTTGTCACAATGGTTGTTGACGTTTAAACATGGTAACCATGGTTTTGCAACACTAAATAGTATAAACATGCTTTTGTAGTAGAAGAAAACAAATAGTAATCAATAGGGCTAGGTTTTGACAAATTTCACAATTCGATTGCAATATCAATTATTTTGGATATCAGGTAGAGTGCATGCCAAATTTTACTCATGGAAAAAGAAAATAAACTAATTCTTTAAAATATACCTGAGAGTCAGGAGTTACACTACTATAAAATAGAAAATTAAAATTAACTGATTTGTGGATAATCGCTTAAACTACACTCAATTAAGTCAAAATTGCATAATTAAATTTCTACTCCAATTCGTTTTTTATATAAACATTTAAATGACCACTGTTTATTTGAACAGACAATGTTGAAGGACAGTAGAAAATTGTAAGAAAAAATGTATATACTATATACTTAGCGAAATGCTTCTCTCTAAAGTTCATATTTCTAATTGATTAACAAGGTTTTATTTTGAGGTAAATGTGACATGACACGTTTACAATACGTTACGTCTACATCTTTGTGCGGTTGATTACATGAGACAGGAATCAGATTTCGGCAAGCTGTAGCATACTCCAGCTTTTAACATGCCTTCAGATGATTATTCATGTTTATTTCATGCTGAAAATGTCGTTAAAGCGGCAGAGATTATCAATTTGTGCATCCTCTTGAACTGAGGCGATTTATCACTCCACATTTAACAAATACCAAAATGGTATTTATTGTTTTAAATACTACAATAAAATAGACATCATTTGAAATCTGAGACTGTGAGTGTCATATGAAAAGTCCCAAAGCACATGGCTTATTGCGATTTATTGGTAGGTGCGCTGGAACGATCCATTTATTACCTGAAAACAGGCTAAACGATTCTTGGGACTTACAAATCAATATTTACCAACCTATAGCCTCGGCCAGTAGTTTATCCAAAGTTATTGAAAGGATTTTATTGAACAAGATGGAACATTTTGTCCTGACTTCTGATAACCAGTTTGGTTTTACACCGAAACATGGCACTGTTATGTGTATTTTGGCTCTAAAGGATAATTTAGGTTTTTATAACAGGCATAATTCCACAATTTTATGAGCTTTATTGATGCCTCTAAAGCCTTTGATCGTGTAAAACATGATTTTTTTTTTTTAAGTTATAGAGTTCCCAAATATTTAGTGATATATTCTATGTATTTTTGTTGGTATGCTCATCAATTAATGTATGTAAGATGGGGTAATTGTGTGTCTGCTCAATTCAGTGTATGTAATGGAGTTAGAAAGGGAAGAATTTGGTCTCTCTTTTTTTTATTTAATATTTAGATGGATGATTTATCAAAGCTGGTAAATGGTTGTATGGTTGGTCATACTATTATTAACCATTTGATGTATGCAGATTATTATATTTTTTTTTTGTCCATATAGTAGTGCTGGTCTTCAGCAGTTACTGAGGATTTGTTCTCGATATGGTTCATATTTTAATAATAAATATAATGCCAAAATAATATCAGTAGGAAAGGATGTAGCAGACTGAAAGTAGAATCTTGTTATATCATGTCACATTTTAATACCACCCTTTACATTTATTCCCCTAACGTGTTAAAATACATGGCGGATAATTTACATCTCATTAACTCAAACCTGACGAGTGTGGTGACCTCAGAGGATTATTTGTAGCGCAAAATTACGATCTGAAATGTATTTTTGTGTTGAACGTCCACAAACCGGAAGTGCAATAAACTAGTTAGAAAAAAAAGGCGTATAGAATAAAACTAAAGAAATGACACTTGAACCAAGAGAAAATATGTAATCTGCCACGCCACATTTTAAAAAATAAGTATTAATATTCTTAAAATAACACATAAATTCATGCAAGTGTTAGAAAGCAGGAGCTCCACTGATGCTGGGCAGTCGCTTTATTCACACACTAACGAAAAACGCACAGATCGGTCTTGGGATTTAAGAAGAGAGGTCGTTCAAACTGAGATCGCTATGCATCAGAAAATACTTTTCTCTCACCCTAGATGATGCACCAATCCAGTCAATCACAGCCTAGAAACGAGTTGCGTTCATCGCATCCTTCTTCTTGCACTTTTGCGGTGGATGACAAACAGATTCGTGGCTCGTTTGCGCCTCCTGCTGGACTGGAGCGTGGGGAACATGGGTTTAATAGACAAGCTCAAGCACCATAAAGTGAGACTACGAAAATTAAATGAAATATTTTAAAAGTAATTAAAATGCAGGTAAACGTTTAAGGTACCATATTAAATAATAATAAAAAGACTTTTGAAATATGCAAGCAAGTCATTATTTTCAACGTCTTTTACTGAAATAATTAGTTCCTTGAAAATCAAAAGAAAAATATGTGGTTGTTGTATAGGAATAAAACATGCAAAACCTTTGTGTGATCTCTGTTACATAGCTTGTTTCAATACTGGATAACTTACTAACATTACTTGTCTCCATTTCTGTATGATTATCTTGAACTGCTTTTATGCTTTATTGACAAATACATGTTAAGTCACTTGTTGGAGTTACTTTCAAAAAGTTTTGATCACTACCATAGACTATGGTAAACAAACTCTAAAAAGCTCTCTTTAACATGTATATTAATATATAGTAAAGCTATATATGTATCTATTTAGCATAGTAAATTAAAATATGAATACATTTACTTTTTGTTAAAAATTATACAGAACATTTACTTTTATTAGATATTGAAAAATACATACTTAAATATTTGCCAGATAGCAAAACTTACCGAAAGAGCCATTGAGCATATATTAATAACCCATAATTAATTCTGTAAAGTGAAGAGTATTGAGCTGTTTGTATGGTCTTATCATTTCTGTTTCATGTAGAATAAAACCACAGATTAATATACATACATATATATATATATATATACACACGCACACATACATACATACGTACAAGTAGTTACTTTTTATTTGTTCATGTTCAAAACATTTTTAATGAGGCATGTAAATACCAGTTTTGAAGGCATTTAAAATACTAATACAATCATTTAAATGTTTGGAATAATTAAGATTGTTAATTGGTTTTAAAGGAAGTTTCTTCTGCTTACCAAAGCAGCATTTATTTGAGAAAATTACAGTAAAAAAACTGTAATATATTGTGAAATATTATTACAAATTAAAATAGCTGTTGAATATATTATAAAATGTGATTTATTACTGATCAAAGCTGAATTTTCAGCATCTTTCCTCCAGTCTTAAGTGTCACATGATCCTTCAGAAATCATTCTGTTTTGCTGCTCAAGATCACTTTCTTACAAGAAAGAAAATACTGACCCCAAACTTTTGTGTCCTACACACACACACACACCTCTTAGAAAGCCCTGGTTTCTGAAGATTAAAAGCGTATTGTGGCAACACAGAGTGATGTTTCTTCTTATGACTCAGCAGCTGGTTTGATTGGTTGAAACTCTTCCCACAGAGTGCAATGATATGGTTTCTCTCCGGTGTGAATCCTCTCATGTGCTTTTAGGGTTCCTGAGTGAGAGAACCTCTTATCGCAGTGTGATCACTTGTACAGTTTTTGTACGGTGAATCCTCTGGTGCACGTTCAAGTGTGTGGCTGATATAAACCCATTCCCGCACTCGAAACACACATGAGTTCTCACACCGGTGTGCATCTTCTGATGCTCTTTAAAACCATCCAGTCGTGTGAAACTCTTTCCACACAGAGTACAGCAGTTTGGCTTCCCCTGCCTGTGAACTTGCAAGTGTCTCTTCAGTATGGATGATAAAAGAAAAGTTTTACCGCATTGATCGCAGTTAAATGGCCTGACAGCAGAGTGAGTGTGAAGATGTTCTTTAAGACTGCTGACTTGTGTGAAGCTCTTTCCACACTCGACACAAGTGTATAGTCTCTCTCCTGTGTGGATCCTCATGTGCTCCTTAAGGTTTTCTTTATAGGTGAAACTCTTTCCACAGTGATTGCATGTGTGCGGCTTTTCTCCACTGTGAATTTTAATGTGCCTCCTAATGGCTCCTGAGTGCGCAAAACCTTTTCCGCATTGAGGACACAAGAAAGGTTTCTCTCCTGTATGAATCCTTATGTGATCCACGTGGTTCCTTTTACACCTAAAACCCTTCCCACATTGAGAGCAAGTGAAGGGTTTCTCGCCGGTGTGAATGAGCATGTGGCGCTCAAGGCCGATTTTTTGCGTAAAACTCTTCGCACATTGAGGGCAGATGAAATTTTTTTCGACTCTTCCTAGTTTTTGGGATTTATTGTTATTATCAATCAGTGAACAACTGAAAGATTTTTCTCCAGGTATGAAATTATGTTTCTCCTCGAGCAGCTCTTGACTTTCCTCTTTCACTACCATCAGGTCTAGATGAACATTGGAAATGAAATGATTAAAAAAGTCGCAAAACAAAAGCTTTGCTCTAGATTTAGGAAATCCTCACAGCCACTATGGTTTTCTAACTTCTAAATGTGGTATTATTTGCTGGTTTTATTATGTTATTTCAAAGCTCTTTTGATTTTAACTACGCCAACTAAATCCAATGAACTGCATGCAGCTTTTGTGACCTGAATGTTTTTCAGTCTCATCACTGAAGGTTCAAGAATAAACACCAACCTGTTTGTTCTTCAGTGTGTTTGATTCTGCAGGGTTCTAGATGACTCATGTTCTCTCTGTCCTTCAATAAACTCTGGCTTTACAGATTTCACTTCTTCCTGGTGGACTGGATGCTCATCTTCAATGTTCCAGCATTAATTGTTGAATTGTTTTTAGTGGAACGTCACTGAAAATGTGATTGTTATCACTGTGCAGAGCAAAAAAATAAAAAATACATTGGTTTTTTTTTTTTAACTCACATTATGTATAATACATTCTTAATCTTACATTTATCTGCACCCTGATTAACATATAGATTAGGAAATTTATGTAAACAACATTACAACTCATTGTTGTTGTTTGGAATCAGTCTGACTTTTACTGAATGAACTCGTGGAATCTATCAAAATTATGTTATTTTTACTTTAATTTATGTCATTCTCAAAACAAAAGCTTCATCTGTACTTTGATTAGGAAATTGATTAGGTTAATACTGACCTCGTTACGTTCAACTGATCGACCGTTACTGCCGTTTTCAAATAAAGAGCGCGCGAAACACTGGAAACTACCTCAACTAAACCACCCTTGATAATTATTTGAAAATCATCCATATTTGTGCTATCTCTCACTATAAGACGTCTGTAATCATTATAAATATAATTTACTTCCATTAGTCATCAATTTTTAACTTAAATATATACGGTTTTATTAATTTACTATATACATTTAACTAAGAAATAACCGTTTGTTAGTACGAAACTTTAAAATAAATGTTACACGATTTCCACATATAGAAAAATAAAATACGACTTTTTATAATTATATATATAATAAACATTTCGCGCATCTTTGTTTACACTGGAATCTGACGCCACAAAAAAAAAACCTACATCATCCTCGCAGCTCCTCTAGCATCATCTTCTTCTACGCTTCATGGCGGGACACAAAACAGACCAAAAGTCGTTTCCGCCACCTACTGGAGTAGAAAATAAAACTCAATGCAGAAAACTTGATAAAATGCATTCTGGAGGGTCAGAAAAGTGTACCTGAAATGTATTGTGTATTGATTTGAAATAATAATAAAAAATAAATAAATAAATAAATAACAACAACAACAACAACAACAAAAAAAAAAAACACGTGGAGCTTGTTTAAAGTTTTGAAGTTTCTCCCCCTCTCACCAACTTTCTTTCTTCAAGTTCGCTCCCATGTGTCAGCACGACATAAAACAAATACTGCATGACTTTTTTATGTATTTATTTTTGTCAGAAAATGTAATAAATAATATTAAAAAAACAGTGGCAAGATTATAAGAGATTACCATTTGTTTCCATAATTCAGTAGTAATTATCAAAACATTCATAATTCATCAAATTTTCACAACCCTTATGAAAAAATAACCTTGGTTTCATTGTAGTAAAATTGTGGTAACCATGTATTTTTTTTTTTTTTTTTTTTTTACATTGATTACCATTTGTATAACCACAGTTTTACTACAAATACAATGGTTAAATATTTTGACATCTGTCCATGTGTTTTTAATGAAGACAAACACATAGTATAGACCTAGTGATAGAATGGTTTATTTACAGTATTCAGATGCAATGTTGAAACAAAAGGTTCAGTTCAAACAACAAAAAAAAGTCACTCTTTCTCCTTTTGGGATTCAGATTCTCAAGATACCTTTGGATCATGCATTGTCCACTTGAATCAGTAGATGATTTGATCGCTTATTACCAGATGGCCGTCAGTGCTGTGGCTCCTCTCGTGTGCTTTTAGGTGCGGCGACTGAGCGAAACTCTTCCCACAAAGTGAGCACTTGTAGGGTTTCTCTCCAGTGTGAATCCTCTGGTGCTGCTTGAGCTGGTCGGACGTGATAAAAGCCTTCCCGCACTCAGAGCACACGTGATCCTTCACACCACTATGGACCTCCTGATGCCTTTTAAAGCAGTCCACACGTGCAAAACTCTTCCCACACAGAGAACACAGGAAAGGCTTCTCACCTGAATGAACTCTCAGGTGTCTCTTCAGCGCAGACGCGGTAATAAAATCCTTACCGCATTGATCACAGTTAAAAGACCTCTCGGCGGCATGAGAGAGCTGGTGATCTTTGAGACCGTTGATGTGTCGGAAACTCTTCCCGCATTGTTTGCAACTGTAAGGCCGCTCTCCAGTGTGGATGGTCATGTGAAACCTGAGCTTTTCCTTGCGTATGAAGCTCTTTCCACACTCTTGGCAAGTGTGTGGTCTTTCTCCAGTGTGGAGCTTGACATGGCGCTGCAGGTTTGTGTTCGTCGTGAAGCTCCTTTCGCAATGCAAGCACGTGAAAGGCTTTTTTCCAGTGTGGGTAATCACGTGCCTCTTGAGTCTCGTTTTACACGCCAAAAGCTTTCCGCACCATTCACAAGTGAAAGGCTTCTCTCCGGAGTGGATTTTTACATGCCTGTCGAGTCTTTCTTTGCACGCGAAACTCTTCGCGCACACAAAACACGCGAACGGTTTTTCTCCGGTGTGAATTCTTATGTGGCGCTCGAGGCGTGATTTACCTGCAAAACTTTTTCCGCACTGAGGGCAGATGTAAGACTTCTTGATTTTGATCGTTTTCTGTGCGAGAATCAGAGATGTTTCGTCAGTGACGGAGTGAGGATGTCGCTCCTCCACCTCATTTAGGTTTTTACTTTCCTCCTTCACCTCCATCACACCTGGATGAACATAATAAAAAGTTGGTAAATCTGGGAGGGGAAAATAAAATACGTGAAACCCAAAAAACCCCAGACCACAAAACCAGCAGTGAGGGATTTATAGATAATCCGAAAACTGAATTAATGAGCCTTCCACTGATGTATGATTTGTTAGGATATACAACTATTTGAAAATCTGGAATCTGAGGGTGCAAAGAAATCTAAATATTGAGAAAATCACCTTTAAAGTTGTCCAAATTAAGTTCTTAGCAATGCATATTACTAATCAAAAATTAAGTTTTGGTATATTTACAGTAGGAAATTAACAAAATATCTGCATGGAACATGATCTTTACTCAATATGGGCATGATTTTTGACATAAAAGAAAAATGTATAATGTTTGCGTTTCCTACAAATACACCCGTGCTGCTTATGACTGGTTTTGTGGTCCAGTGTCACAAATATCCAACTTTACATCACCTCTACTCTTCCAAACATTGATTCATGTAGCATAACTGCTGTACAAGGTCACTTTGTTATGTATTACTTGATAATGTATGCTGTAACCTAAGTTTCTTTTCAATGAAGAATCAAGAATAAACACCAACCTCTTTGTCTTTCAGTATCTTAGGTTTCATACGGCAGGATTCTGGATCATGTTCTCTCTGTTCTCTTCAATAAACTCTTACTTTAGCATATTTCAGTCCCAAGCACATGGATATCTATGACAGGCCATAGACATCGCTGCTGCTTGTTGTTCTCAAAACACTGTTAACATGGCTTGTCGCAGGCAATATTCATGTTAAGTATCAAATGAATGCCTGTTAATGTAGTTAAACATATTTATATTGTTTACGCTTATGCTAATTGCCAAATGTATGCCAAACATAACAATTTAGTCTCATAAACGTATATTTGACATCTGATAGGAAACGGGCTATATATGTATTGCAAATGAGCAAAAGATCCAAAAAAAATAATGTTTAGCCATCAAATAGACGAGTTAAGTCATGCATCATGACAGTATATGTTCAAATCTTCTAAATAACTGCTCTACATGTCATTTATCTGTAATAATGTCATTTGACGGAGTGTCTATTTTGTGAGCTTAGTTTCTTTATTGATAAAGAATCAAGAAGAAACAACTTCTTTGTCTTTCAGTATCTTAGGTGTCATGCAGCAGGATTCTGGATCACTGTTTTTTTCAATAAACTCTTTATTTTTGCATATTTCAGTTCCAAGCCCGTTGATATCTATGACAGGCCATAGACATCGCTGCTGCTTTTGTTCTCAAAACACTGATAACAACATCACTACAAATAGTCGCGGACAATATGTTACTGTCAAGTAGCAGATTAATGACCGGTAACATATGTAACAGTAATGTTCTCACCGTTACTTCTAAACGGTCCCGTGCTGAGTGATTTAACGAACAGCTCGTTTGTGAATATCGAGCTGTTTACGTTTTGCGAACTGTCAGTTTGAGCGATACATCCGTCCCGGTTCTCGCGGCCGAGATATAGCGTCAAATATGATGCGTTCCGAATGCGTATCGTGATTATAACAAATGCTACCATCAAACAAACATAGTTACCTATTTCTGCACGAATAACAGCAGCGGCTGACCGGCCCGGAAGAACAAGCGCTTTATATGGTCACGCCCATTCTGACGTAGAAGCGCTGCGTTCCATTCGCTCTTCTGGTCGCTTCTGGGCAGTCTTCAGCTCGCTTGTTGTTCATTTATCAAGTATCTGAAAGGTTTCTCATCTCCAACTTACTTCAGAGTTTCTCTAAAAGCGTTATGTTTCAGGAACAGTTCTCCTGATATGAGTGTGTGCATTAAAATGTAAAATCTAATGTCTTCAACGTATTAAACATCTGTGCCAGGGATAGCCCACATAGAAAAAACCTATATAAACATATGTTTCAATCTAGGTTTTGATATAGGTTTTTAATATATGTTACATATATAAAATTGATCGTTTTCCTAAATTATATGTACATATATGCACACACACACACACACACACACACACACACACACACACACACACACACACACACACACATATATATATATATATATATATATATATATATACATACATATATATGCACATATATGCACACATATTTACACATATATTTACACATATGTAGATATATGTACACACACATATATACACATAAATGTACACACACACACACATATATATATATATATATATATATATATATATATATATATATGTGCATACATATACCTATATAGGTACATATATGCACGTATATATGTACATATATGTTCACCTATAATAGTAAAATTAAAATCCATAGCTGCTAGGCAACAAAAATAAAAGTCAAAAATATAGAAATGTACATTATGTATTTACAAGAACAATCAAATAGTACAAGAACAAAAATGAGACAAAAAACTAAACAGAAAAAAAATATCTTTATTATTCTTTAAAGGTCTGTCATGATGCGCCTCATCCTCATCCTCCTCTTCCTCTTCCTTCCTGCACTATCCAATGACGTTTGATAGGGTGTCCGAGATTTTTTTTTTTTTCGGTGCACAAATTTTTTAGCTGATTTTTAGCATTTTCGTTCGCACGGATCTGGCGTTTTGGAAGAGTGAAACCAATGTTTTGAAACCGGGTCCCAGTGTGGATATATTTGAAAACGCCGCTTTTGCATTTAGTCTTTACGGCGAATCCGTGAAAATATTACATCATCAGCCCTATGGCGTTATTTCCCTGTCAAATGTTGAGAGCGCATAATTGTAGCGCGAAAGTACATTAATATGATGCGCGAGCGTGAATCTCTCTGCTCACGCGCGGAATATAATGTGCTGAGCACGAATGTCTCTGCTCGCGCGCTGGAACTCAGCGCAGGCTTTCAGATACATGTTGCTCTTGTAAGAATTTTCTCTGGGCTCGCTCAGGTTTCTCGGTACTCTTCTCTTCAATTTCTTTCTCTTTGCTCTTGACATAAACACTGTCAAAACGGCAACAACCAATCAGAAATAGGCTTCAACGACTGACCAATGAAAACGCGACATAGTACATGGAATCTTATTGGTTGATATTGAACCGCACATGAAACATTACACTTATCAGTGAAAGATAAGTGCTATAACAAGTCTCAGTTAGGTTAACACAGTACACGAAGCATGGGCTTTTAAATAATATAATAAATAAAAAGAAAACAGACAGAGTAAAAAAAAAAAGAATAGAGCAAGCTGTGTTTGAGGTCTTTATACACCACACACACACACACACACACACACACACACACACACACACACACATATATATATATATATATATATACATATACACATGTATATGTACATACATATATACATACACATACATGCATGCATACACACACAATTGCATAATAAATTAAAATAAAATATAATACAAAAATAGAAGAATAAGAATAGAATTAGAATAGAGAGTGTTCACTTGCAGAACGTAAGCTTGTAGAGGGAACATAAGTTTGAAGTAAGAAATTTTGGTAAATGGGTGCAGAGCCAGTGGTAGTTTTGTAGGCAAACATCAATGCCTTAAATTTTATGCGAGCAGCTATTGGAAGCCAGTGCAAATTGATAAACAGAGGTGTTATGTGTATTCTTTTTGGCTCATTAAAAATTAATCTTGCTGCCACGTTCTGGATTAATTGTAAAGGTTTGATAGAACTGGCTGGAAGACCTGCCAAGAGGGCATTGCAATAGTCCAGCCTGGACAGAACAAGAGCTTGAACAAGGAGTTGTGCAGCATGTTCTGAAAGAAAGGGCTTGATCTTCTTGATGTTGAATAAAGCAAATTTGCAGGATCAGACAGTTTTATGTGGTCTGAGAAAGTCAGCTGATCATCAATCATAACATGGAATAAATTCACTGACGTTCGATCAAGACAAGCCGAGATGGATCCACCCAATTGACGATCTCAGGTAACCAGGATTATTTGTTTTGATGTTCAATATGTCAAATGTATCGTCTTGATTGAACTTCAGTTCAATTTATTCCATGTGCGGTTCAATATCAACCAATAATATTCCATGTACGATGTTGCGTTTTCATTGGTCAGTCGCTGAAGCCTGTTTCTGATTGGTTGTTGCCGTTTTGACAGCATTTATGCCAAGAGCAAAGAGAAAGAAATTGAAGAAAAGAGTACTTGGCCATGCGCGAACCCATGGGATGCAGTCTAAGCACATACACGCTTACTTTAAGCGAAGAGAAGAGATTTGCAAATGCACTGAACACGTTTTAAGTGCAGGCATACTCTCTGAGCGAGCCCAGAGAAAATTCTTACAAGAGCAGCGTGTATCTGAGAGCGTGCGCCGAGTTCCAGCACATGAGCAGAGAGATTCGCGCTCTGCGCATTATATTCCGCACGCGAGTAGAAAGATTCACGTTCGCGCACATTATATTCCGCGCCCGAGCAGAGAGATTGACGCTCGTGCATTATATAAATGTACTTTAAATAACGCCATACAGCCCACGTCTCGCCCCTAGTCAAACACCACTACATCACGTAACAGCAACAAAAACGAACAAACACTGAACGCTAACATTAACACGGATTAATAAATGTATTGTTCCATGTTCGTTTGTGTACTACGCGCAGCAAATCCATGTCTTCTTCTCCGTTTTAAGTGTGTCTCTGTGGCAGAATTACAGCGCCACATGCTGGATTGGCATGTATACTACATCGGTTTTGTGTGGACGCGGATATTTCTTGAGACGAGGGAAAAAAAGATCGGGGGTCTGTCTCCATGTGGACGGGGCCGAAGAAGTAACGGGTACTGACGGTTATGGATAGAAATGTAGCGGAGTAAAGAGTACAATATTTGCCTCTCAAATGTACTTGAGTAAAGTCATGAGTACTCCCCAAAAATGATACTCGAGTAAAGTACAGATTCCTCAAAATTGTACTTAAGTACTGTACTTAAGTAAATGTACTCCGTTACTGTCTGGCTCTATATCATGTTAATATATTGCCATAGTTAAATTCCATAACATGCCAATTACATGTGATACCAATTTCACGTGTTCACACATACATAAGTTCTTGCACATTTTTTTCATTAATTCTTAGTTTTTGCCTTGATAATAGAATATATGAGCTAGGCATCATGTATGACAGTCAAAAATGAGATATGAGCTACAAAATGACCAGATCCGGCCATTAGCTATATAGAAGACATATCTTGTATGTATAGGGCTTATATGTGGACATGAAGAAGCAATACAGGAGACCTATATGTCTCCTGTATATGCACATATATGCATCTCAATTTTGCCTAGATGTGCATATACACTGCATACAGGTTTCTTATATGCGCATATATCCACATATAGGTTCTTTCCATGTGGGAGGAAACGCTGCTATCAGGGGCGGATCTAGAAAATATTGATGGGGTGGCGAGAAGGGGACAGGAATTTTTGAGGGGTGGCAACATATGGCAGACGTATACTGTATATACTGAATTTTGTCACAGTTATCACAGTTTGATGATAAATATATGTGCACACTACAAAAGGACACAGGCTGCCATTTACAAACCTAATCTCATGCAATCAATGTCTTGCACTTGAAACAGTTCATATAAGGAATAAGTGACCATACCCTATAAGCAGCACCACACTCACTAATGCATACGGTGTGCATCGACATGTAATCAAGAGTATTATAAAAGATTCAGTGTTATCAATATGGCAATTTATTATAAGAAACAAAAGACTTTTAAAGCCAATGACATTTACAGATTGGCAGACTGATTAAGTGAATATTTGAATGAAATGTTTGGTCAGGAGCCTAAACAAGGATTTTATCGTCCTGTAAGTGTAACAGCAGCAATCACATGGCATTTATAACATGTACATAAATTCTTCATACATTATGTATTTTAACAGTGTTATTATTAACCAATCATTATTGCCTCATTTTTTATACATATAATGCATTTTAAGCCATGTTAAAGGCTATTGATGGCTTAGGTCTTTTTTAATAGCAACAACAACAACAACAACAACAAAATTACAGTATATTAATACTTAGTAAATTATTAGAGTTTGGGGATCGCAAATCATTTGAATCAGTTCGGGAGTTCAGAGCGGGTTCGCGAATCATTTGAGTCAGTTCGGGAGTTCAAAGCGGAATCGCGAATCATTTGAGTCAGTTTGGGGATCGCAAACCATTTGAATCAGTTCGGGAGTTCGGAGCGGGTTCGCGAATCATTTGAGTCAGTTCGGGAGTTCAAAGCGGGTTCGTGAATCACTTGAGTCAGTTTGGGGATCGCGAATCATTTGAATCAGTTCGGGAGTTCGGAGTGGGTTCGCGAATCATTTGAGTCAGTTAAGGGGATCGCGAATCATTTCAGTAAGTTTGGGAGTTCGGAGAGGGTTCGAGAATCATTTGAATCAGTTCGAGAGTTCGGAGCGGCTTCGCGGATCATTTGAATCAATTCGAGAGTTTGGAGCGGGTTTGCGAATCATTTGAGACAGTTTGGGGATCGCCGATCATTTGAATCAGTTCGGGAGTTCGGAGCGGGATCACGAATCACGAAAGATTCGCGCTCGTAAATTTTCAAATTGGCCATAACCTTTAATTTGTTGCTGCCAACTGGGATGGCAGCGAGGGTCCCAGCCGGCACATGACCGACCTTCAACGTTGAAATATGGTTGAAATAAGGTCAGTTGTGGTTTCAACGTTGAAACAACGTTGATTCAACGTTTAAAGCTGAATGGTTGAAAAACATCCAGCACATGACCAACTTTCAATGTTGAAATATGGTTGAAATAAGGTCAGTTGTGGTTTCAACGTTGAAACAACGTTGATTCAACGTTTAAAGCTGAATGGTTGAAAAACATCCAGCACATGACCAACTTTCAATGTTGAAATATGGTTGAAATAAGGTCAGTTGTTGTTTCAACGTTGAAACAACGTTGATTCAACGTTTAAAGATGAACTGTTGAAAAACTTCCAGCACATGACCAACTTTCAACATTGAAATATGGCTGAAATAAGGTCAGTTGTTTTAATGAAACAACGTTAAAAATGTTTAATGCTAAATGGTAGTTAAAGGTTAACAAGCTTTTAAATTATTTATATTAAATTATTTAAATTAATTATTTTAATAGCATTTTAAAATATTTTAGTCATGATACCTATTCTAAAATCTAAAGGTATATGTTAAATATTATCATCATTAACAACAATAAAACTATATACATTTCGCTGCTTTATCACACTGAAACAACTCCCATTGGTAGTTGTATTTTATTACTTCTATCATGATTGGTTAATCTGGCTGTCATTCAGGAAACTGGACAATGAATCGGTTCGCGCCTTTCTACATTTAAAAATATGACCGTTATTGTCGTCTTTCTGTGAGTGAGGCGGCTAACTGTGAGCTGCTGCTCGTTATAACTGACTGCTCTATCGGTCCCGAATTATTTCATATTTGCCTGTACATTTTTTATTTATTTTGAGCGAATTTGAGTCGTGACATGTCAATGGAGAACAAAAACTGTGAACACAAGAAGGGTCAGGTGTTCTGCGAGGTCCTGAAAACATCCTGGCAAAATGAGGTAAGAAAATCGCTAACGTTATCTTTATTATCTTTTGAAAATAGTAAAGTATTACCAGAGTTTACAAATGGGTAGTTTAAAGGACATGTAATCTGCAGATGAATAAATACCCGTGTGTCTATTTTTGCATTGCTTTATCACAGCTGATCAAGTTAGGTGCTCACCTAATGTGTTGCTGGTAAGAGAGATTTAGAGATGGTTTAGAGATTTTCCCATATTTTCCTGATATGTATCCCATGCATTAGGTGTGTTATATATGTTTGTATTCTTATAATAGTTTCAAAGTGTTTTCTGAAACATATAAGTGCAAATGTCTGTATTTAAATAATATAATTTTAATGAATTAATGAAAATGAATAAATAAATAAAAGGATTGTTTAAAGCCATGGTTCTCAAAGTGTCAGGCCCCCTCTAGTTGTTATGCAGGTGAATAACTAAATCAAACTAATTAATGTTCATATATTTTAACTTAATCTTTGAGTAAGTTTTTTTTTGCACATTTAAGTATGTTAGAGTTAAAGTACAGTACAGTTTTGTAACTTCTGTTACATAATTACATTTAAAATTACATTTTAATTTAAACTTTTTTTTATTTACCTGTGTATGTAAGCACAGTTGTAGTGTTAATTTTCAAACTGTATTTACCATGGTAATGTGTCTGACAACAATTAATATTCTTATTAGAAATAAAACTGCCTCATTTTTTAACTGTAGAGCTGTAGCTGAATAGTTTGGCCTACTACGCTGCTGAAATTTAATGTTGGTCATTATGGTGCAACTTAATATTTAATAACAAATATTTTCTGAAGTGGTACTTGGTATAAAAAGTTTGAGAACCAGTGGTTTAAAGAAATGGTATAATATGAAATCCTGCTTTTTAAGAACTTTTCAGAAACCATTTCTTCTTTCCCCTTGTAGAGTCATCGAGGATCCAGTTTGTTCTTGAAACATTGGTAAGAAATTGTTCTTCTGCTACATTGCACTGTCACTTCTGCTAGAGATGCTTTGACCTTTTGTGATAGGTTTTGATTGTACTTAGTTTATTAAAAATTTACTGAATTAGATTTTATTTGTTTTACTACACTATATTACTAGTGTTTTGATTAAAACAGTGTAACTGGGGGCTCTGAAAACACTGCTTGTGAATAATTTGTTAATATTGTAAATTTTCATCTGAATACATTAAATAAGTGTTTAATGAATAGTGTTGTCCACTTTGTTTCCAACCTCACTGTTACTGAACTGTAAAGTGAAAATATTGTGTGATTTATTTTGCATTCAGTTTTCAGTTAAATATATTTCACAATATCAAAGTTATTGTGAAACATTGTGGACATACCTAAACAAACTGGTTAAATCTTATGTTCCCTCCAGAAGTTTGCGCTCTGCAAGTGAACGACTCCTTGTGGTGCCATCCCAAAGAGGTTCATAATCACTCTCAAGGACCTTTTCCTGGACTGTGCCCAGCTGGTGGAATCACCTCCCAATCATTTTCAAGAAACATTTTAAGACTCATCTTTTTCACCGGAACTTAACCAACTAATGCTAGCACTTTTCCTTCTTTTCTTGTCTTTCAAATTAAAAAAAAAAAAAAAAAAAACCTGGCTATGCGTTCTGTACTAGACTAACTGAGACTTGTCATGGCACTTGTATACTGTTGTTGTTCTCTTGTACACCTGACTGCTTCTGTTCTTCTCATTTGTAAGTCGCTTTGGATAAATTTGTCTGTTTAATGATTAAATGTAAATGTTTATACAGGACGGTACAGAAAGTGCACAAGTGGGAGAGAGTGGAGGGGACAGCGTCAGAAAGGACCTAGCGCTGGGACACTTTCAAGGATCACCCGAAGCACAACCACACTGTATATACTAAGGCTGCTGGTTCTAACATTTTAGAGTGCCCTGCGGTAGAAATCTCATTCTGCATTCCCCACGGTAAAGAAGACACAGTCCGGGGGGGGGTTCCCATTAGAAATCAACTGGTTGAAGGTTCCCTTCTCGTACTGTGCAACACATTTTCACGGCACAAATGTGCACAACTTGAAATGAGACATATTACTAAAACATGTTTTTGACAGAAACTGTAGTTTTCCACCAAAATAAAAGATCCACTGGTTTCAGTCATAAAGGTACAAGGGTTTGTCTTGTAAGTGCTGCAAAAAATATGCATTTTTGTGCCGAATTATTTTACAAAAACCTTTAAATATTATTGTATTTGGATTGTTCTACTACCTGTTTTTAGCATTACCTCCATGCATACTCTGCATAATAAAGTGTGGGATTATTTGCATCTGTTTTATTCAGTATGTTTCCAAAATTTAACTGCTGTTTGACAATTTTGAGCATGTGGTCGTTTATTGAAGTTGTTTGTAAAGCCATCGCTGCCAGTCATTAGATTTTTAGCCTTGCATGTACATTGTTGATCTAAATGCCAACTAGGATCTCGGTGTATTTACACACGGTGCAAGGTACGACGGGGAAACAACGTCGTGTTATCAACGCTGATTAACTTTTCAAAATCAACACCTCATTCAGCTTTCATCCAAGGGCTGCAGCACGACCCTAATTCACCCATAATGCAGGTAAGACGGTGAAACAGCGTCGCGATTTCAACGGTGAATCCACGTCGTGATTTCAACGTTGATCCAATTTGCAAAATCGAAAGGTTATTCAACGTTGATTCAACGTCGGGATTTCAACAGTGAATCAGCGTCGTGATTTCAACCGTACATCAACGTCACGATTTCAACGGTGAATCAACGTCGTGATTTCAACGTTTGATCCAATTTGCAAAATCGAAAGGTTTTTCAACGTTGATTCAACCATGGTACCTGACGTTGTTTCAACGTTGAATCAACGTTGAAATGCCGGCTGGGGTGGCAAGGATTTCTTTTAGGGTGGCATTTGCCACTATGCCACCCCGGTAGATCCGCCCCTGGCTGCTATAATTATATCAAATGTTTATTGTAGAACAGAATAGAACATCTAGAGTCGATATGGACATCAAACGCCTTAAAAATAAGAAACCTCAGAATAGAAAAATAAAAGCTAAAGTCCTTTTTTTTAAGAGAAAAAGCAGTTAGAAAACAAATAGAGAGTGCAAGTGTTAGAGGGCAAAGTGGTTTTTTTTTTTTTTTGATTATTATTACATTTTTTTTCTGAATGCTTAAGTGCTAATCGTGATTCTTGTAGCACAATTTCTAAAACTATTAATACGCATAGCAAAACCACTTACTGATTTTGCAAAACTAAAAGCACAAACACTGCTTTGCGCTCAGTTTGCAATTTTGCAACACACACTTTCACACATTCACTGCACAACACTCTTTTTTGCAGAACTTTAAACACAACTCACTGCTTACACTCAATTACCAAATTTCCAACACACTCCTAGCAAAAATATACACATGTATGGCTATCATTAACAATATTTTGCCAACTGTCTGGCACACTTTCACATGTGAAAACTGTTTTAATTATAGAATAATTAGTTCACTTTGCAATAAGCCTAAGCACTATAAATAAGCCACAGGTAAGCTGTCTGTGTGGAGTACAATGGAAGGAGCAGTAAGAGTGAGAAGAGTGAGAATCAGAGGAGGCCGAGGGAGAGGACGTGGAGGTGAAGAAGCAAGAGGGTTAGAGGAAGTTAGAGGACAAGGAGGAGCAAGAAGAGAACGAGGAGGGGAAAGAGAAAGGGTAAGAAGAGTAAGAAATAGAATAACTGATGACATCAGAGCTACAATAGTGGACCGTGTCATCAACCATGTGATGACCCTGAGGGAAGCTGGCCAACGGGTTCAGCCTAATTTGAGCCGCTACACTGTGGCAAGCATCATTAGGACATTTCGAAATGAGAATCGGTAAGTACTTTGTAGCACTGCCATACTTTGAGAAACACAACAGTACCATACATGCAATAATACTGAAATTGTTACTTTACAGAATTGCTAAACGTCCAGATGTTGGGGGCAGAGGAAGAATGTTCACTCCAGAGCAAGAGACCCATATAGTGAACATGGCGATTGCCAATAATGCAATAAGACTGTGTGAAATACAGCAGCGCATAATTGATAATGACACCATCTTTCAAAATATACAGTTTAAGCATTTCTGTCGTGTACTTGCACGCCACAGAATAAGAATGAAGCTAATTTACAGAGTTCCTTTCGAGAGAAACACAGAAGGTGTAAAGCAACTGTGATATGACTATGTGCAGATAAGCTATAGTGTCATTGGTTCTGAAAAGTGCATACTGTAGTGCTGTGCATGGGCCTGGTGTGTTGCATTTGTTTGGTCTTGTCCAGAGAGTGATGGAACTAGAAGCAGATGCTATGGGACATGAGCTACTTTTTGTAGATGAGGCCGGTTTTAACCTCAGTAAAACCAGGAGACGTGGCAGAACACTGCACACCTTACATGACATGCTCACTGTTCAGAGACCAGAGCATACCCGATATGTCATCATATAGGACAATGTTAGTTTCCATAGGGCTTCTTTGGTCCGCAACTGGTTTACAGACCACCCATCCTTCATGGCACTCACTCAACCTCCCTCCATACTCTCCATTCTTAAATCCCATCGAGGAGTTCTTCTCTGCCTGGCGCTGGAAAGTGTACGACCGTCATCCTCATCAACAGGTAGCCCTTTTACAGGCAATGCAGGAGGCATGTGGAGATACTGACCAGGAATCATGTCAGGCCTGGATACGGCTTTCAAGGAGATATTTTCCCTGGTGCCTTGGACTGGAGGATATTGCATGCGATGTGGATGAAAGTTTGTGGCCAGACCCAGAAAGACGACATGATGTAGGTTGATTTTATTTTTTTTTTTTTTTGTGAAATTACTATTTTGTGTTCTGACTTTGTCTTGGTTTTGATGAGTGTGAATAAACACCAATACTTGAAGTTTGGATCCTTGTATTGTACCTCAAATTGACATCTGTACACAGAGAAAGCAAAAGCCAGATGTGTTTTGTATTCATACCATCAGTGTGTAGTTGGCACATTGTGTGCTTAGTAGATGATGGCTTGTGTTTACTGTTTTATACGAAAACACTATTTTTACGAAGGTGTGAAGAGTCAATCTAGCTGTGTTTGCTTTTGCAAGAGAATTACAATGTTTTGATAATTGGGTGAAAGGTTTTCTTATTTGTGTGTAGAGTTTTGCAAAAATAGCCAATAGTTACAAAAAATGTGCTCAGAAAAACTGTAAAACAAAGAAAAAAGAATAGATAAATAGAATTATGACATCTCTGAAGTATGGCTGCTCTGTAGTAAAGTGAAGTGAAACTCTCCTGTCAGCTAAATAGACGTCTATTTATTCAGTGTTGTGTGTGAGTCTTTTGAGCTAGAGTAGGCCACAGCTTCCTGGAGATCAATGTGTCATTTTCACATCACATGTTAAAAGTATCTTGAGTATCCAGCGAGTGTTTCTTGTGGTCTTCAGCTCGTTTGTTCTTTTCCAAATGTCTCAATAGTTTTTTCCAATCAGACTGACTTCAGAGTTTCTCTAACAGGCTTTATGGAGCAGGAACAGATAATCTGTTATAACTGTGTATAAGAGTACTCCCTGATATTTTCAGGAGATGTTTTGTATGGAGGGGAAGTCAGGATGTTTAGTTCATATCGGTTCATGTTAACAGAAAAGAAAATTAGGCTTACAAACCGCTGACTGTTACCCTGACCACATTCATCTAAAAATAAACTTGTGGCCCGCCGTAGGAAGCTGCAGGCTTGCAGTGTTGCAGAGGTAAATGTCATTCTGATGTAAGGAACACGTCTGAGCGAAGGTTTTGAGATGTGCTTTTGAGACGTGACCCTTACTGTGTCACAGTTCACCTACTTATTCTACAGCGCCCTGTCAGTTATCTCGTCTCAGTTAACATCATCCACATTTCATTTCATTTCACTGTTGGAGAGGAAGTTGTGGCCTAATGGTTAGAGAGGTGGACTTAACCCTGAGCTGGATATAGTTGCCCACTGCTCCGGGTGTGTGTGTGTTCACTTCTCACTGCTGTGTGTGTGTGTGTTCACTGCTCCGGGTGTGTGTTCACTTCTCACTGCTGTGTGTGTGTGTGTTCACTGCTCCGGGTGTGTGTTCACTTCTCACTGCTGTGTGTGTGTGTGTTCACTGCTCCGGGTGTGTGTGTGTTCACTTCTCACTGCTGTGTGTGTGTGTGTTCACTGCTCCGGGTGTGTGTGTGTTCACTTCTCACTGCTGTGTGTGTGTGTGTGTGTGTTCACTGCTCCGGGTGTGTGTTCACTTCTCACTGCTGTGTGTGTGTGTGTGTGTTCACTTCTCACTGCTGTGTGTGTGTGTGTGTGTGTGTGCGTTTTCACTGCTCCGGGTGTGTGTGTGTTCACTTCTTACTGCTGTGTGTGTGTGTGTGTTCACTGCTCCGGGTGTGTGTGTTTTCACTTCTCACTGCTGTGTGTGTGTTCACTGCTCCGGGTGTGTGTGTGTTCACTTCTGACTGCTGTGTGTGTGTTCACTGCTCCGGGTGTGTGTTCACTTCTCACTGCTGTGTGTGTGTGTGTTCACTGCTCCGGGTGTGTGTTCACTTCTCACTGCTGTGTGTGTGTGTGTTCACTGCTCCGGGTGTGTGTTCACTTCTCACTGCTGTGTGTGTGTGTGTTCACTGCTCCGGGTGTGTGTGTGTTCACTTCTCACTGCTGTGTGTGTGTGTGTGTGTTCACTGCTCCGGGTGTGTGTGTGTTCACTTCTCACTGCTGTGTGTGTGTGTGTGTGTTCACTGCTCCGGGTGTGTGTTCACTTCTCACTGCTGTGTGTGTGTGTGTGTGTGTTCACTTCTCACTGCTGTGTGTGTGTGTGTGTGTGTGCGTTTTCACTGCTCCGGGTGTGTGTGTGTTCACTTCTTACTGCTGTGTGTGTGTGTGTGTTCACTGCTCCGGGTGTGTGTGTTTTCACTTCTCACTGCTGTGTGTGTGTTCACTGCTCCGGGTGTGTGTGTGTTCACTTCTGACTGCTGTGTGTGTGTTCACTGCTCCGGGTGTGTGTTCACTTCTCACTGCTGTGTGTGTGTGTGTGTGTTCACTGCTCCGGGTGTGTGTGTGTTCACTTCTCACTGCTGTGTGTGTGTGTGTGTGTGTGTGTGTGTGGTCACTGCTCCGGGTGTGTGTTCACAGTGTGTTCACTTCTCACTGCTGTTTGTGTGTGTTTGTGTGTGTGTGTGTGTTCACTGTTCTGGGTGTGTGTTCACTTCTCACTGCTGTGTGTGTGTGTGTGTGTGTGTGTTCACTGTTCTGGGTGTGTGTTCACTTCTCACTGCTGTGTGTGTGTGTGTGTGTGTGTGTTCACTGCTCCGGGTGTGTGTTCACTTCTCACTGCTGTGTGTGTGTGTGTGTGTGTGGTCACTGCTCCGGGTGTGTGTGTGTTCACTTCTCACTGCTGTGTGTGTGTGTGAGTGTTCACTGCTGTGTGTGTGTGTGTGTGTTCACTGCTCCGGGTGTGTGTGTGTTCACTTCTCACTGCTGTGTGTGTGTGTGTTCACTGCTCCGGGTGTGTGTGTGTTCACTTCTCACTGCTGTGTGTGTGTGTGTTCACTGCTCCGGGTGTGTGTGTGTTCACTTCTCACTGCTGTGTGTGTGTGTGTGTGTGTGTGTGTGTGTGTGCACTCAGATGGGTTAAATGCACAGCACCAATTCCAGGTATGGGTAACCATCCCTGACACAATAACCAATATTTCCATTATTGCATCACGTCTCATCTCGAGACCCTTGCACAGACGTGTTTTATGTGAATGGCTTCTGTGTTTTTACATTTACATTAGAAATAGCAGACACTGAACCCAAAGAAAGAAGTGAAGTCACACATTTCATACTCACCAGTCAGACGCAAAAACAGAACCAAAATCAAGCTGAAGAAAATATAAAAATAAATAGAAACAATCAGAGAATTTATAATGGTTTTACTGGTTATAATGGGACTTGCATGTGAATATGTGTTCTAACGGAATATGTCCCAAAACGCACTACAGAAAATCATAAAAAAAATTTAATGTTTGTAATCCTTTTTGCATTGAAAACCATTAGAATTTCTGTGATGGATTCTAATCTGTTTTTATCCGCAGAACTGTGAATCATCTTTAATGATGTTTTCACAAAGACAAACTTAAAGAAAATGGTTCAGTAATAAAATTAACAGATGTGTGGATCTGATGTCATAAACCAGAACAACAATAGCAGCAGCTGCAGCCACGCCCACCAGAGCAGTGACGACCAATCGGATCACAGCTTCAGCAGAATCACAACATCGAACAGAGTCTGAGAAACAAAAACATCGAAGATAAGATCAGCTCAGTCGGTAACGTTACATATCAGTTAACTTTCTACGTCAGATTGTTTGTAAAATGCAGTAAATTTGATTATTCTTGGTGTCTGTTGAGATTATTTACTTTAAACTTTAAAAGGCACCTATTATGCAAAATCCACTTTTACGTGGGGTTTTAACATAAATGTGTGTTGGCAGTGTGAGCACAATCTCCCTTATCTTTAACCTAACCCTAATCCTAACCCCAAGCATGGCTGTGTTGCCCAGAACATAACCATACCTCCAACTCTAACTGTTTGCAATATAACTGTAACAAATTTACTTGATGAAAGTGGTCCTGATTGAAGTGTATGTGATATTAAATAACTAATTATTTGTGAATATGACCAGCAGCACAAATGACAGTGTAATTGTGACTCACCAGAGACAGTAACACTGAATCTGTATGTGGTTTTTCGTGCTATTGATGGTTACTTGATAAAGTCCAGAGTCTGTGGTTCTGGTGTTTGTGATGATCAGAGATCCAGTCTGATGATCCGCCTTCAGTCGGTCTCTGAATTTCCCATCAAGAACATCATATG
Source organism: Carassius auratus (assembly GCF_003368295.1). NCBI lineage: Eukaryota > Metazoa > Chordata > Actinopteri > Cypriniformes > Cyprinidae > Carassius > Carassius auratus. The sequence continues at coordinate 30,108,640 of NC_039264.1, read as the reverse complement.
TGGAGAAGATCCCATCATATATGATTATAGCTATACGAAGCTTTGAAAGTCCAAATGTTCAGTACATCCGATTACCTTTCTGTATTTGAGTGACACCAGATTCAAGAGAGACTGAATCTCCCTGCATCACTGAGACTGACTTCTCTGCATCTGAATCAGCAAACACACCTGAAAAACAAACACAAACAGATTAAGACCTTGAAAGAACTTTCTTTTTTTATGATGCAGGAACTTTGGGCTCCACAACATCATACACAGAAAACACTTTTGCGTCTGATAAGAATCAAGTCATGACTGAAACACAGGCTTTCCATCTTCAGTTTTTTTTTTACATAAAGGACATTTAGGGAAAAAAAAGTATATACTGTAGATTTATAAAAACACATTTCTCACCAATCAGATTCCACAAACACAAACAGAACCAAAATCTGTCAAACATCTTCAACAGTTTCAGTCCACAAATATGAAGAGACAAACTCTTTAGAGCTGGTTCAGTAATGAAACGACAGATGCTCTGATGTGAAACCGCTCTGTAGGAAAGTCATGAGAAACTCCATCAGCTAAAGTAATTGTACCTTAGTATTGCTGTACGTGACCATTTAGCTGTTTCTCTGCACATTTCACAACATGCTGACGTCAGCCACTGCTTCCTGCGCTTCAGTGTCCTTTTCTACAGATCAAAGACCTGACACATAACACGATCAGTGTCTAGAAAAGTTCTGACAAAAATTCTGACAAAAATAATAATAAATAAATAAACTCCTGGATAGGAGATGCCTCTGGGATGCAGTGTGCAGCCCAAACACTCAAAATGGTGAAATCACAGGCAATGCAGTAAACGGAGGGATGACTGTTGGGCTTGAGAGTGTTAAGGGTGTGAAGCTTGAGAGGGTGAAGACCCCTGTGATGCCAGCAACTCGCACTGCCAATCAGTCTTGTCAGTCCAAGCATCTGCAAGTGTTTGGGTGCTATAGCCCCAACCAAAAAAATTCCAGAGACCAGTGTATATTCCTTCAAGGTAGCTGGAAACGAATGGGTTCATTTAAACCCTAACATCATTTCCAGTCTTTAAAAAGTCCTCAACATAATCCCCTATGCCCCAGTCACCTTGATGAAGGTAAAAGAGGCAAGAAGCTGCTGGGTTCATTTTTTATCAGTTGTTCAATATTCAATATTTGATGTAACCTATTAACCAAATCTTTGTTAAATTAACTACATCAGTAACAATATAAAGTCTGAAATAAAAGCACACAATTGTATCTGTCAATCAGATAAATGCACATGAGATGAAAAGGGTCAGTTAAAGACTTGTCATCATGCAGAGGTGTGCTGTAAAATAAAACAAAAAAAGCCTCTCACTGAAGGAGGCATAAGCTAGAAAAAGATAAGAAACGTGAAAGGTTTTTTTTTTGTCATTCAGGGGAGAAAAGTTAGATTAGCATTAGTTGGGAACCTAAGAAGTTCTAAGGTGATCTACCTTCAGTCTGTCTCTGAATTTCCCAACAAGGATATAAAATGTAGATATTCTTCCAGCATGTTTATTGATTACAGCTATACTCTGGATGTTCAAATCTCCAGAATATCGGATCCTCTGTCTGTAGTTCAGTGTTAGTCTGTAAGAGTGTGTTTTGGAGATGGATATTGGTATTGCTATTTACATGTTTCAATGTGACGATATTTGTTTGTTTTAAAGTTGATGCAAATATATGCTTTGACAAAGATGCTTGCACTTACAATATACTAGCTTAGCTAGGATGAGTAAGGCAACAGTTGTGAAACACAGGCTTATGAGTATGATGCAACATCAAGCGGACGTGAGCCAGATGAAGACTACGATGAAGAAGAGAAAGCAAACAGCAACGTAAGTGACAAAGGAAGGACCTCTGCCTTATTAAGCGAGAGTTACAGAGACTGAAACACCTACAACAGGAAGATTGGGTCATACAAGACAGAGGAATTGATGAATTCTGGTTTTGTTTCTAATAGATTTTAATTTTTAAATGTTAAATGATTAATGAAAATAACGTATCAAAAGATTAAAAAAAGACTCATGTTAATTTTAATGTATATTGTACATAATATGTTGATCTACAAAACGTACATTTACTTATGTTTTTACAGACACTAAAACATACAACACTGTTGTATTTACAGCATCTAATGTACAAATACTGACATATTTTCAGTATTTAAAGGTACAAAAATGACATATTGACGACATACGTATAAAAATGAATACTTGAAATATTGAAATTGCAGCATTAATTGTAATATTATTGTTGACTTTAGTTGTCATATCAATGTTTCTCATTGCATGATTAAATTGTTTACCAGATGAAATGATAACATTTCACGTCACAGACCACAGGATGAGCACTTCCTGCCTCACTAACACGTCTTCCAACAGCAACCCAGTTTTCCCAGGAGTCTCCCATCCAGGTACTGGCCAGGCTCAACCCTGCTTAGCTTCAGTGGGTGACTAGTCTTTCTAGGGGTGCAGGTTGATATGGCTGTGGCACTTTAAAATGTAAACCATTAAAACTCACTTTTGACAGTGAGAATGAAACTTATCCTCATTCTCAATCCTCAAATTTCTTCTGCCAAACTTTTAACTTTTTGTGTGCAATAAAAAAATTATTCCACTCAGAGGTCTTGCTCCGTCCTATCTTTCTGACCTACTCTCTTCTTGTATTCCTTCTCGCTCACTCCGGTATTCTAATTCAGAACTTCTGTTTGGGCCTAGGTTCCTCTTTCCTCTTTCAGTTTATTTAAATCAAATATTTTTTTCATCAACAATATCACTAAACAGCTTTGTGTATTCGTCCAATTAACCTAATCTGTTACTGAATTGGGAAAATGTCCAATGTCCACTTAAACTGTTATTTTGTAATAAATATTTGTTGTATTGGTGTACCTTGTAAAGTATCATTGAGCCTGGTAAAAGCGCAAAATAAATTAAAAATATTATTATTATTATTATTGGTCTGTTGTTCTGTATTTCATAATATCCAGCATGTTTCATTGTGATGTTTGTGATGGCCAGAGATCTGGTTAGTTTGTCCACCTTCAGTCTGTTTCTGAATCTCCCATCAAGAACATCATCATTACTCAGATAAATTCAGTAGCAACAAAATCCATCTTCTCAGGACACATGCAAGTGCTTTGCTCTGAATGTGAACAAGTCACAGCACACTTGTGTACTACACAGGCAGCATGCGTTGATTATGTTCAGATTAAAGCACGCGCATATGTCGTCATACTCTCCAAAATTCCACTACAGGGTGACACGAATTGTTGATTAAAGTCGTTCTTTTTTGTTTTTGTTTGTTTAGTTTTTTTTGCACAAAAAGTATTCTCGCGGCTTCATAAATTTATAGTTGAACCACTGATGCCACATGGATTATTTGAACAATGTCCTTGCTACGTGATAGTATCCTTGCTGTATATGGAGTGTCAAAGAGCTCTTGGATTCCATTAAAAATTCTGAAGATGAACAGGTTTGGAATAATATGAGGGTGAATAATTAATGAAAGAATTAATTTTTTTGTGTGAACTATACCTTTAATAATGAGATTCAAACTAAGATTCAGGTTAAGATTCAAAATAACAAACAAAGTTCAGATTTCAGTATTTACGGGAAGATGAATACAGAAAGATATAAAAAACAGTGATCAAACATCCTGTTCAGCTCTCCTGGATCTGATGTCATAAACCAGAACAGCAACCGCAGTGGCAGCAGCCACGCCCACCAGAGCAGAGACGACCAATCGGATCACAGCTTCAGAAGAATCACAACAGCGAACCGAGTCTGAGAAACAAAAACATCAAACATGAGATCAGCTCAGTCAATAACGTAATAGCTGTTTTATTTGTAATGGGCTAGTTGCATATCTCCGCCATCTTGGATTTCCGGTCTTGCGAGTGTGTGCGTAGATATTTCCTATTGTGCTAAACGTCAGTGCAGAGAACCGGAGAAGTCCAAATATTACCTTCTATACTATGTTTACAGGACTTATAATATCACTTTATATGCAAATAAGATATACACTGCTATTATCACTATACTATAATGTTAACTGAGCCAGTGGATTTGAAACTTGTGTATGTTTGGGTCTGGTGAATGAATTAAATTCACTAGTGTTCACTACTGTTCATAATTATATTACGTTTAATTGTACAGTTAGTTATAAATTATGTTATCAAATAAAGTTAATAAAACATGCTTTATCAGAAATCTCTGTGCATCTTGTTTGACACTCAGAAACATTGATCTTACATAACAGTCAGAACAAAACCAGCTCTTCGAAAATGAAAAGTATTGCATATTTGAGAGGTTTGTGTTTGAAAAAAGAAATCCCTGTGGACCTGACCTGACGCTGATCCACATAATCAACAGAAGAATAAAGCAATCTCCACGTTGTATCTTGATTAATTTCCACACAGAGGTACGCAAAATATAGGGAGACTGTTTCCCCATGTTTTTGATATACCACTATCGGCTGTTAAATTTGAAAATCATTAATTATATACATCTAGCCAAGTTTCGTATGTAAGTTTCCCTTACAGTCAATGCGAGCGTCGCAAGACCGGAAATAAGTACGCACACACTCGCGTCGCTGAAGCTCACCGGCGCCATCTTGTGCACCTAGCCCATAGGTTAAAAGTAGATCAAATTTAGTTAAAAGGCAAGAGAAAAAGGTGCATAAAATAATGTGTATGTGATCTTAAAAGACTAAGTGGTTTGTTTTATGTATATGAATTATTTGTGTAAAATTGGTATGAGTAGTCAGTGCCATTAGCCTTGTGGGCCCGAGTTTGAATCCCAGCTTGAGAACCTTTCCCAATGGATGCGATTAATCGTTTGAAAGCACTTAAATAAATCTTTTAAAAAACATAAAGACCAGCAGCACAAATGAAACTGTAATTATGACTCACCAGAGACAATAAGATTGAATCTGTATGTGAGCTGTCTCATGCTGCTCCTGATGGTCACTCCATAAAGTCCAGAGTCTGTGTTTCTGGTGTTTGTGATGGTCAGAGATCCAGTCTGAAGATCCAACTTCAGCCTGTCTCTGAATTTCCCATCAAGAACATCAAATGTGGAGAAAATTATATGCTTTGTAACGATGTCAGCTATACGAGTCTCTGGATGTCCATATGTCCAAATAATCTCATCTTCTGTCTGTGTTTCAGTGTTAGTCTGTAGAATGATTGAATCTCCCTCCATCACAGACACTGACTTCACTGCATCTGAATTAGCAAACACACCTGAAGAACAAACACAAACTTTTTTTATTGAAGTTAATAGTTATATGTTCAAATATCATTCACAAACAGGATCAAGTTAAAATAAAATGCTGATGGTTTTATAACTGAACTGAATCCATGCAAAGAAAACACGTGTTAATTTCTGTGATTAAAATGTGTTGTTTAACAAGTTAAAAATTATTGAGTTACATCATTTAATATTTGGTCCTCTATCAGTTATAAGTAAACATACATGCATCTTGCAGAAAAAAAAAACATTGTCCATGATATCTGTGTATGAATGTTTACAAATGATTTGTTATTGGTCTAATATGTAAATCGTTTAGGTGTGTTTTATGCCTTGAGCATACAGACACTATGTTAAAATATTCTGAATCCACTAACATCAGAATGAGGTCAGGGTCTGGGTCTAACATCATGCATCATGATTTGTAATAAATGGAAAGACTTTTTGCCGAGACTTTGCAACCTTTCCAATGTAAGTTAAAGGGGGGGTGAAATGCTCGTTTTCACTCAATCTCCTGTTAATCTTGAGTACCTATAGAGTAGTACTGCATCCTTCATAACTCCAAAAAGTCTTTAGTTTTATTATATTCATAAGAGAAAGATAGTCTGTACCGATTTTTCCCGGAAAAACACGACAGGCTGAAGGCGTGACGTGTGGGCGGAGCTAAAGAATCACGAGCGCCAGTAGGCTTTTGAGTTGAGAGCATGTGGAAGCTGTGACACAGATCCAGAGGCTGAAATTTAACAAGAGCAGCATCAGCAAAGGCGTCTCTATGTGGTATGTACTGAAACTGTATATATTTGCTTAGCGGTTTTGGAAAATGACTAAGTTCCACTTTATGTCGTCTTTTTTTTTTTTTTTTTTTTTTTTAAGCTGTACATGTGGAAAGTGCAGTTTGATGACAACATCGCATGTTGATTACTTGAAGTGCTTACGCGCCGATAGCTAAGTTAACAACACAGAGATATTTGAAGCAGTTTTACTCACCGCATGGGGTTCCAACACACAATCGTGACCCTTTTCCGTTGGGACTGCATTATCCTTAAGAAATAAACGATGTGCAATCCGAAATGCAGGGAACAAACAAAAACACTTGCACAACTCCGTTGATGCTCTGTAAAAATAAACTCCATCCACTGGTCCCTTAATGCTGTTTCTCTTTTGGTAATCTGTGCACACTTCTTTTGTGACTTTTCGCGACGCTCTCGCTCTGATCAGGCTGTGCACAGCCTCTCTCTGCTCTGCTATACGGGAGCGCCACTTAGGACCCATATAAGGAAATTCCGCTCCATCTAACGTCACACAGAGCCATACTCGAAAAAAACTTTCAGAAACTTGTGACAAACCGGAAGAGGTTTTTTTGGAACAAAAATACTCCTTCAAACGTACAACTTAATTTTTGAAACTTTGTCCATGTTTAGCATGAGAATCCAACTCTTTAACAGTGTAAAAAACTCAGTATGCATGAAATAGCATTTCACCCCCCCTTTAAATATTAATATAATAGGCTAATTAGATATTATATAATTTGGAAGAAAAAATAAAGTGTTGAACATTTTATTGGTGCAAAAATGAGTAGTGGTGATATTTATTCTGTACAACATTTGCACCTGTTTTTCAACTGCTCCAAAAATCTAATTGTGTCATGTTATAGGGAATATTGAACAGATATTTAGAAGTTGATTTTAAAATGCAAAGTATAAAAAACAACAAATAAAATACACTTTAAATTTTTCACATCAAGTAATGACACACTTTCTTTAAAGGGGGGGGGGGGGGTGAAATGCTATTTCATGCATACTGAGTTTTTTACACTGTTAAAGAGTTGGATTCCCATGCTAAACATGGAAAAATACGTTTCAAAAATTAATTTGTACGTTTGAAGGAGTATTTCTGTTCCAAAAATACTCCTTCCGGTTTGTCACAAGTTTCGGAAAATTTTTTTTCGAATATGGCTCTGTGTGACGTTAGATGGAGCGGAATTTCCTTATATGGGTCCTAAGGCACTTCTGCCGGAAGAGCGCGCTCCCCTATAGCAGAGCACTGAGAGCAAAACAGACTTCACTGATCAGAGCGAGAGCGTCGCGAAATGCCACAGAAGTGTGTTTTTGGTTGCCAGGGCAAGACAACCCTGCACAGATTACCAAAAAAAATAATAATATCATTAAATGCAGTCCCAACGAAAAAGGGTCACGATCGTGTGTTGGAACCGCAGGCGGTGAGTAAAACTACTTCAAATATCTCTGTGTTGTTAACTTAGCTATCGGCGTGTAAGCACATCAAGTAAACAACATGCAATGTTGCCATCAAACTGCACTTTCCACATGTACAGCTTAAAAAAAAGAAAAAAGATGACATAAAGTGGAACTTAGTCATTTTCCAAAATCGCTAAGCAAATATATACAGTTTTAGTACATACCACATAGAGACGTCGTTTGCTGATGCTGCTCTTGTTAAATTTCAGCCACTGGATCACAGCTTCCAGACGCTCTCAACGCAAAAGCCTACTCGCGCTCGTGATTCTTTAGCTCCGCCCACACGTCACGCCTTCAGCCTGTCGTGTTTTTCCGGGAAAAATCGGTACAGACTATCTTTCTCTTATGAATATAATAAAACTAAAGACTTTTTGGAGTTATGAAGGATGCAGTACTACTCTATAGGTACTCAAGATTAACAGGATATTGAGTGAAAACGAGCATTTCACCCCCCCCCCCCCCCCCTTTAAATTTGACACACTTGTGGTCTAGCATCATGTATCATGTTCAAGAAATCATGTGCACAGAAAACTGCTGCAGTGTAAGTTACTTTAAATATATCCCATATAATTTGTGTTGCACATTTTAATATTAAAGAGATAATGTCACGATCATCAGCTGGAGTGCCCATGTACTCATATAGAGGGCACTCCACTCAGGACTCTGGCATTTTGTATTTCCAACTCCATTTCCCAGAATCAAATGCTTAGGACTAATCACCACCAGATGTTCCCCATTACCACTCCCCTATATAAACTGTGTTTGGACTCTCATTAATGGTAAAGTCTTGTTTAGTTCTGTCTGGCATTTCCGAGGATTTTCCCTGTGTTTGTTTCCCCTCGTGTCTGACTTTGGATTGTTTATACCGACTTTGATTGTCTGCTGCCTGCCCCGACCTCTGCTTGTTACTGTTGCTAATTCTGGATATCCCTGACATACCTGATGCTGTTTTCTCTGACCATTGCCTGTTTGACCATTCTCTTTATTAAACCACTGCATATGGATCCGAATGTCTCTGACTCCATGTTACAGAGGACTGCCATACCAGGATCCAGCAGCCTGCTATCCTCTCATTTCCGAGATATCTGTACCCACCCCATGTCAGCGTTTCACCGATTCAGCTTAACCATGGACCCGGTAGACCAGCTATTGCATTTTCTGCAAAGAGATTTGTCTATTGAGGATTATGTTAATCAATTCTGTGAGTTATCATATCAAGTACTGTTTTATGATGAAGTTTTGTTTAAGGACTTGTTCCGTTTTGGACTCCGTGAACCAATTATATCATGGTTACTTCACAAGATGGCAGCCGCAGTTGATCTTCCAGGGTCAAGTCGGGTTCCTGTTGATCGTGCAGAGTCAAGTCAGGTCCCTGTTGACTTCCCAGAGTCAAGTCAGGTCACCGTTGACTGTTGACCGTTTACCATCCAGAGTCAGGTCAAGTCACCATAAACACAGAGTCAAGTAACAGTAACAGAGTCAAGTAAAACCACAGATAAACTTAATGAGTCATGTGAAATCAACCTTGATCTCTGTGAACAAGTTCATGTCACCGTTGATCTCTGTGAACAAAGTCAAGTGACCCTTGATCTCCGTGAACAAAGTAAAGTCACCGTTGATCTTCGTGAACAAGGTAAATTCACAGTTGATCTTTATGAGCCCAGTCAAATCAGTACCGATCTTCCAGAACTTCATCATGTCTCAGTAGATCTTCCAGAGCTTCATCATACCACAACAGATCATCCAGAGCCTTGTCACGTCTCAGCTGAACTTCCAGAGCCTCGTCACATCCTGTCTGAGGCACCTAGCAATGTTCTCTCAGCCTGTTGTGTTGTTGCAAGGAGACTGTTACTGCTGTGGAACCTCCAGAGTTGGCGGCAACTGCTGCAGAACCTTCGGAGGAGTCAGTAGTATACATCCATGAACTTTCGTTGTGTCTTGTCATGGCTATGGAGGCCACCTATGAACTCATGGCCTGTCCTGTTATGGCCACGGAGGCCGCCATTAACCTGCTTATGTTCTCTGTTACTTGCTCTCCTGTGCCATTGACTCTGCTGTGGTTGTCCTATGCTCCACTCTGGTGGGCTTCTGTCTCGTCTGCTCGGTTGTGGTGGTTCCTTGCTCTGCCCTGGTGGGCTTGTGTCTAGTTTGCTTGGCTGTGGTGGTCCTCTGCTCCACACTGGTGGGCTTCTGTCTCGTCTGCTCGGTTGTGGTGGTTCCTTGCTCTGCCCTGGTGGGCTTCTGTCACGGCAGACTCCTGTTCCCCCTGTTAGGCCCGGGAAGGGCTCCTCTTCCCCAGGTTAGGCCCATGAAGTGCTCCTGTTTCCCAGGTTAGGTCCAGGAAGGCTCCTGTTTTCCAGGTTAGGCCCAGGAAGGGCTCCTGTTCACCATGTTAGGTCCAGGAAGGGCCCCTGTTCCCCAGGTTAGGCATAGGAAGGGATCCTGTTTACCATGTTAGGCCCAGGAATGGCTCATTTTCCCCATGTTAGGCCAAGGAAGGGCTCCTATCAACACATCAAGCCCAGGAAGGGCTCCTGTTCCCCAGTTAAGCCAAGGAAGGGTTCCAGTTCTGACTGCTCCACCCTGGCTTCCTGCTCTGCTCTGGTCCCTGGCCACTCCACTTCCACACGAACCTGGCCCTCCGTCCCTCCTCCTGTTCCGCCTCTGCTCCACCGCCATCCTAGATTGTTTAGTGCATCTGGAAGCCACTCCTTGTGTGTGTGTGGGGGGGTGGTGGGGCTTCGTCACGATCATCAGCTGGAGGTGACCTATAGAGGGCATTCCACTCAGGACTCTGTCATTTTGTATTTCCATTTCCAACAACATTCCCCAGAATCCAATGCTTAGGACTAATCAACACCAGGTGTTTCCCATTACCACCCCCCTACATAAACTGTGTTTGGACTCTCATTAAGGGCGAAGTCTTATTTAGTTCTGTCTGGCATTTCCGAGCGTTTTCCCTGTGATTGTTCCTCCCGTGTCTGACTTTGGATTGTTTATACCGACTTTGATTCTCTGCTGCAAGTGGTAGCGACTGCTCCGCTCCCTCAAGGATGGCAGCCATCCCTCCACATCTCGGGTGGCCAGCAGCAAGCTCGTTCATCCACCCGGCAACTCACTCAAGACTGCTTTGCCTTGCTCGAGGGTACTGCAGATTCACCACAGCGGCAAGGAATCTTTGGCAGCATGTCCCTCCTTCCTCCCAGGTTTCAGCACCAATGAAACACTGTTCGCAAGTCAGGAACAAGGAGGCTGGAACTGGCGAACATTCAAATCAAACTTTAACGATAAAATAAACTGCCATGAGCAAACAAAACCAAAGCACACAAAAATAAAACCCAGGCCTGGTCCTCTCTTGTCCTCCACTGTCGTAACTCCTCTTTTTATCCTTTTGGAGCTTCTCCATGAGACTCGAGACCGGTGAGTGGCGCAGGTGTCACTCATTTCCAATTACTCCATTGGCTTCGAAATGTTACCACGGCTCTTGGCCGCACTCCACTCATCACAAACTGACTTGTATTTTATAACACTATTATAAAATGTGTCCCATTTGTTAATAAAAAAAAATATTCACATTCTTATAGACCTGCTCTAACACTTGGACCAAATACTGGAAATACATCATGTAACTTATTATTTTCCCCTAAGTATCTATGTGTCAGTAGGGGAAGTAACAATATCAAAAGTGACAAGGATGTGAAAGGCGAGAATACACTTCAGTCCTCTGTGCCAGAGTGAAGATGGCACCAGTTTTTTGCTCAGTCTCAACCTGGAACAATATCCATTACCAGTTCCTGGTGAAAGTCAGTTAGCCACTGCTAATACACAGCCATTGTGTCTACACAAGAAATAAGCACAAAGTTCAGTCTGGAGCAGTGGAGAAGTGTCTCCTATCAAACTCTGAACTGCCCCAATATCCTCTTGGTCTCAGCCACACTCTCACAAATTTGCCCTGAATAGGAGCAGAGAGAGAGAAAGAGAGAGAGAAAAAACAAACATGTGTCATTTAATCACACCCAAATTTTTGTAAATATCAGCAAAGCATAACAAAGTAGACAAGAGATGAATGCATTTGTGTGTTTTGGGACAGGCACTAAAACTGACTCATTTATTAATAATATGTTCAGGGCTGTCCTTAGGCTGATGTGGGGTCTGGTGCGAGGTAGAGAGAGGAACCCCACTTTTTCCATTCCCGTTCCATTTGCGATTGTGCTCTGGTTTGCACCCCCCTGAAGACGGTCCTGAATATTTTAATTAATGGAATTTAATTCAGAAAAACTTACATTAACACAATTAGCCCAGCATCTGTTATTCTAGTGTCACATACTCACACTATTTGCACACTGCTTAAAAATACTGACTCTGTATGAGCGCAAGGTATGGTGGGAGTTTCCAATTAAAGAAACAGGAGCAAGAGAGCAGGTCCCAGTTGAAAGATTGTATTTGTATTATCCTTGCATGTTTGAAGTGTAACAGGCACTTTCCCATAAGGGGTGCATGTGGGCGTGTGTGGTCTACAATGAACAGAGAAAACAGAATACAATATAAAATTTGTAATTTAAATAGTAATATGGCTAGCATAAGGAAATTATCATTATATACAACAGAAGTGACAGTAAATGTTTGGAAAAGTGTTTTTCATTTAAAGTGTTTTTCAAACAATATTTAAAGAGTTTTTCAAACAATATCCATGCCGATTTGGGCCACGTATCACTAGACTGATCTGGGCCACACTCCTCCCACCAACAATCGGCCCGGATATTGTTTGCCTGATCCACGCCATGCCATCATTGCCATAAATGAAGTCTATAAAAAGAATAAAATAAATAGGATCACACAAAATATATAATTGGCTATAATATAATTAACAGATTAACAAAAGGCAAAATATCTTCATATATTTAGGCTATTTGATTTAATCCACAGGTGCCTCACACACACACAAATCACATTAGTTCTACCATTGCCTGACATTTCAGACTTTCATCATCAAACTAAAATGCACTCAACCAAACATAAAAGTTACACTGTTTAATTTAAAAGGTCTGCTGTAAAATCAGCATGCAGCACCCAAACAGACATTTTTGGGCATGCGATGAATTTTACATGGATATTAGAACATGGGTGAAGTATAAAGCCATGTTAAGGTTACATAATGAATAATAGTTATGCACACAAATGTTACAAATATTGCAAAAATGGAAACATTTGGATTCTTGCAGGCCTATGAGACAGGTATGTGAGCCCAATGCCACATCAGTTTTGTCTGACATTTGTATGCTGCTTTTAAAGAATGCCAATATAGCCTAATTAGTGTTTATTTTATAGTTGAATATATAATTTTATAACTACTTATTTTTCATTCTTGTTCTGTTCTGAATATTGTTAAATTTAAAATATTTGTTGTAGAATGAGGGGAACTAAATAGGCTGTTTACATTTACCAGAATTTGAATATACATATAAATTACATAAATGAATGTAGCCTAATTGTTTGCAATTACAAGGTTAACGGGTGTTATTGGAGTAACATCAATTTCTCTTTCATGAGATTACTCTCTCTTTTTGGCCGGGTTGCATTTCTCTGTGCCATAAACTCTAGTGGTGAGGCTTCTAAACCAGGGTGATTTTAGGGGCATTTTATTTAAATTAAGATTGTTTTATGCCGCCAAATTTATCAACGTGTGATCATTCGTATGATGAGATTTGGGGCATACGAATGTTTCATGAATCACATGTGAAGTCTGTGATAAAACCTTTCAGTTTGACCAGCATAAATGTAAAACAGATAACTTTTTGAATCAATTACTTACTCAGTATTTGAATGAGCTCCTTTTACATTATAATCCTCTACGTCCGCTACGTTCTCAAAACTCAGGCAATTTGATAATACCTAGAATATCAAAATCAACTGCGGGCGGCAGATCCTTTTCCTATTTGGCGCCTAAACTCTGGAATAACCTACCTAACATTGTTCGGGAGGCAGACACACTCTTGCAGTTTAAATCTAGATTAAAGACCCATCTCTTTAACCTGGCATACACATAACATACTAATATGCTTCTAATATCCAAATCTGTTAAAGGATTTTTAGGCTGCATTAATTAGGTAAACCGGAACCGGGAACATTTCCAATAACACCCTATGTATCTGCTACATAATTAGAAGAATGGCATCTACGCTAATATTAATCTGTTTCTCTCTTGTTCCGAGGTCACCATAGCCACCAGATCCAGCCTGTATCCAGATCAGAGGGTCACTACAGTCACCCGGATCCAGTACGTATCCAGACCAGATGGTGGATCAGCACCTAGAAAGGACCTCTACTGCCCTGAAAGACAGCGGAGACCACGACAACTAGAGCCCCAGATACAGATCCCCTGTAAAGACCTTGTCTCAGAGGACCACCAGGACAAGACCACAGGAAACAGATGATTCTTCTGCACAATCTGACTTTGCTGCAGCCTGGAATTGAACTACTGGTTTCGTCTGGTCAGAGGAGAACTGGCCCCCCAACTGAGCCTGGTTTCTCCCAAGGTTTTTTTCTCCATTCTGTCACCGATGGAGTTTCGGTTCCTTGCCGCTGTCGCCTCTGGCTTGCTTAGTTGGGGTCACTTCATCTACAGCGATATCATTGACTTGATTGCAAATAAATGCACAGAAACTATTTAAACTGAATAGAGATGACATCACTGAATTCAATGATGAACTGCCTTTAACTATCATTTTGCATTATTGACACACTGTTTTCCTAATGAATGTTGTTCAGTTGCTTTGACGAAATCTATTTTGTTTAAAACGCTATATAAAAAAGGTGACTTACAGAAGAAACAAACATGCAGTTGTCCACTTTCTTTCACTTGGCCAAAAGGCTTGGCATTCATGATGATCTCCACTTCAATGAGTGGAGGACAGTTTCAGGGACTTTCTGTTCCTTTAGAATAACTTTCTTCCCTCTAAAAAAATACCACCAAAATGTGGAGCGCTGGGAGGTATAAAAAGGAGATTTTCTGTTCAGCTAATTGGGGAGCCATAGTTTCATATGTCTCTTTAATCTCTCTTTCCCTCCAGCAAAGTTGGTGCCATTATCAGAGAAGAGCTCAAAGGGCTTGCCTCATCTAGCAATAAATCTCTGTAGAGACACCAAGAAGGCATTGTGGCCAGACTCTTGAGTAGATACAGATTGAGGCAATGGGTGGTCATACCTTTGAAGACTATTCCCCAACTCTTTTCAGTTTGTCATCCTATTTTTACTGTGAATGGTCCAAAACAGACAATCCAGTGGAACGGAAGGGGGGCTTTTAAAGCCTAAGACGAGCTGGTGGGAGATCTGCCACCATAGTTGTTCTGCACGCTTAATAAACAAACTCTAGTTAGTCCAAAATGCAGCAGCAAGAGTTCTTACTAGAACCAGAAAGTATGATCATATTAGCCCAGTCCTGTCCACACTGCACTGGCTCCCTATCAAACATCATATAGATTTTAAAATATTGCTAATTACTTATAAAGCCCTGAATGGTTTAGCACCTCTGTATTTAAACAAGCTCTTGTTTCATTATAGTCCTCCACATCGGCTGCATTCTTAAAACTCAGGAAATTTGATAATACCTAGAATATCAAAATCAACTGCGAGCGGCAGATCATTTTCCTATTTAGCACATGAACTCTGGAATAACCTACCTAACATTGTTCGGGAGGCAGACGCACTCTTGCAGTTTAAATCTAGATTAAAGACCCATCTCTTTAACCTGGCATACACATAACATACTAATATGCTTCTAATATCCAAATCCGTTAAAGGATTTTTGGCTGCATTAATTAGGTAAACCGGAACTAGGAACACTTCCCATAACACCGATGTACTTGCTACATCATTAGAAGAATGGCATCTATGCTAATTTTAGTCTGTTTCTCTCTTATTCTGGGGTCACTGTAGCCACCAGATTCAGTCTGTATCCAGATCAGAGGCTCACTGCAGTCACCCTGATCCAGTTTGCATCCAGATCAGATGGTGGATCAGCACCTAGAAAGGACCTCTACATCCCTGAAAGACAGCGGAGACCAGCACAAATAGAGCCCCAGATACAGATCCCCTGTAAAGACCTTGTCTAAGACGACCACCAGAATCAGAATCAGAATGAGCTTAATTGCCAGGTACGTTTACACATACGAGGAATTTGTTTTCATATTAGAAGCTCTGCAGTGCAACAGAATGACAGAGACAGAAAAAAAACCACATAATAAAAGAATAAAAAATACGAAAAATACAAATAAGTAGGTAGGAATGACAATATACAAATTGAAAATTGTAGGCAGGTATATTACAAAAAGCAGTATGTATATACAGGTATATTATGTGCAAAGATTCAAGTGTACACTAAGTATGTGTGTTAGATAAATAGGTGTATGTGAATATAAATATAAAGTGTAGTGATATAAAGTTGTTCATTAGATGGATTGCCTGAGGGAAGAAACTGTTCCTGTGTCTGGTCGTTCTGGTGCTCAGTGCTCTGTAGCGTCGACCAGATGGCAACAGTTCAAAGAGGGAGTGTGCTGGATGTGAGGGGTCCAGAGTGAATTTGACAGCCCTTTTTCTCACTCTGGATAAGTACAGTTCTTGAATAGAAGGGAGGGTTGTACCGATGATTCGCTCAGTAGTCCGGACTACTCTCTGTAGTCTTCTGAGGTCAGATTTAGAAGCTGAGCTGAACCAGACAGTTACTGAAGTGCAGAGGATGGATTCAATGATGGTGGAGTAGAACTGTTTCAGCAGCTCCTGTGGCAGGTTAAACTTCCTCAGCTGGCGAAGGAAGTACAACCTCTGCTGGGCCTTTTTTACGATGGAGCCAATGTGTATGTCCCACTTCAGGTCCTGAGAGATGGTGGTTCCCAGGAACCTGAATGACTCCACTGCAGTCACAGTGCTGTTCATGATGGTGAGTGGGGGGAGTGCAGAGGGGTCTCTCCTGAAGTCCACGATCATCTCCACTGTTTTGAGTGTGTTAAGCTCCAGGTTGTTGAGACTGCACCAGACAGCCAGCTCTTTTACCTCCTGTCTGTAAGCAGACTCATCACCGTCCTGAATGAGGCCGATGAGTGTGGTGTCGTCTGCAAACTTCAGGAGCTTGACAGAGGGGTCCTTCAATCGTTAGTATACAAGGAGAAGAGCAGTGGGGAGAGAACGCAGCACTGGGGAGCTCCGGTGCTGATTGTACGGGTGCTGGATGTGTATTTTCCCAGCCTCACTAGCTGCTGCCTGTCTGTCAGAAAGCTGTTGATCCACTGACAGACGGAGATGGGCATGGAGAGCTGTGTTAGTTTGGGCAGGAGGTGGTTTGGGATGATCGTGTTGAAGGCAGAGCTGAAGTCCACAAACAGGATCCTCACGTAAGTCCCCGGTCTGTCTAGGTGTTGCAGAACATAATGCAGTCCAATGTTTACTGTATCGTCCACATATCTGTAGGCAAACTGAAGAGGATCCAGTAAGGGTCCAGTAATGTTCTTCAGGTGGGCCAGCACCAGTTTTTCAAATGACTTCATGACTACAGATGTCATATAGTCCTGTAATTTTAGATTTCTTTGGGATGGGGATGATGGTGGAGCATTTGAAGCATGCATAGACTTCACACAGCTACAGTGATCTATTAAAGATCTGTGTGAAGATGGGGGCCAGCTGGTCAGCGGAGGATTTCATACAGGCTGGTGTAACACAATCTGGGCCTGGTGCTTTTTTCCTTTTCTGCTTCTGGAAGACCTGGCGCACTGCATCCTTGCTTATCTGTATTGCAGGTGTGGGGGACAGGGGGGAAGCAGGAGGTGTGAATGGTGAGAGCGGTTGAATGGATGTTCAGGATGGGTTGCAGGAGTTGTTAGTGGTGTGAATGGTTGTATGGAGAGGTGTTCAGGGCAGGTTATGGGTGATCTTCTTTCAAACCTGCAGTAAAACTCGCTCAGATCGTTTGCCAGTCATTGATTCTCCACAGTGCTGGGGGATGGTGTATTGTAGTTAGTGATCTGTTTCAGACTTTTCCACACTGATGCTTAGTCGTTGGAAGTGAACTGAGTCCTCATTTTTCCAGAATAATTCCTCTTTGCCACTCTGATCTCCTTTTCCAGTGCCTATTTAGCCTGTTTACACAAGACATTGTCCCCCTTCCTGTAAGCATCTTCTTTGGCCTGACGGAGATATCTGAGTTTTGCAGTGAACCACGGTTTGTCATTGTTGTAAGTTAGATGATTCCACTAGGAATACTCATATCATCACAGAAACTAATATAGGATGTTACAGTCTCTGTGAGTACATCCAGATCGGTGGCAGCAGCTTCAAAAACACTCCAATCAGTGAGGTCAAAACAAGATTGTAAATCCTGCTCTGCTTCATTAGTCCATCTTTTTACAGTCCTTAATACAGGTTTAGCTGATTTTAGTTTCTGCTTGTAGGTCGGTATAAGATGAACCAGAAGGTGATCAGAACGTCCCAAAGCTGCTCGTGGAACAGAGTGATATGCATCCTTTATTGCGGTGTAACAGTGATCCAATATATTAATGTCTCTTGTGGGACATGTAGAACGGCTTACAGTTGACAAATAGCATTTCTAGATCAGGACAGCACATCTTCTTTAACACAGTTACATCTGTACACCAGCATTCATTGATGTAAAAGCATGTCCCACCGCCGAGCGATTTCCCCGTTGATTCTACGTCGCGATCTGCTCTAAACAGCTGAAAGTCCGTGAGAAATCCTTATTTGTCCGAGAGAGCAGATGGAGTTTGTCTGTTTTGCTGGGTAGAATGCAGAGATTTGTCAAATGGATGCTAGGCAACTGCGTTCGAAGTCCGCGCTTCCTGAGTCTGACGAGCGCTCCCGCTCTCTTTCCCCGTTTGCACGCCCTGAAGCGCTTGATCAGCGCCACTGCTCCTCCGATAACGATGTTCAGTAAAACGTCGGAATAATTGATATCTGGTAAAATATCTTGTGGTGTGTTCTGCCGAATGTTCAGCAGTTCATCCCTGGTGAAACTGATTGCAGGAATATAACTGAAGACAGGACAAACTAACAAAAACAACTGCAGAGCACGTCACAGGGACAGCCATCCTGTACCAGCGACACATTACCGGGACAAGACCAAAAAAAAAAAAACAGATGATTCTTCTGCACAATCTGACTTTATTGCAGCCTGGAGATTTCTGCCTCGTAGTAGTTCAGTCAGGACCACTTCTGTCAAGTACATTTATATTGCATACAGTTAGTGTTGGCGGTATGGTTATGTTCTGGGCAACACTCCACATGCCTATCCATGCAGCCATGCTTGGACAGAGCGGGGAGAGCAGCAAGACAAACTCTCCTGGGGTATTACATTACATTATTCACTTAGCTGACGCTTTTATCCAAAGCAACTTACAATTGCTATATATAAACATATATATGTCAGAGGTCACACACCTCTGGAGCAACTAGGGGTTAAGTGTCTTTCTCAGGGACACATTGGTGTCTCACAGTGGATTCAAACCCGGATCTCTCACACCAAAGACGTGTGTCTTATCCACTGCGCCATCAACACCCCCATACATAAGCATACATAATTACACTTCAAAATTACATGAGTTGTAAACGAAATGTGATAGAGGCTGCTTCCAATGAAGAGACTGTAAAGAAAGAACAAATTTAGATCGGATTACAGGTTCAGTTGGTGGAGTTGGGGTTAGAGGAGGGAGTTAATTGCAAGCAGCGATGCAATGGAAGAGACACTGAAGAATGGGAATTTAAATAGACCGCATGTGATAGGTGTCAAGACTTGGATTGGTACATGTCAGGAACAGATGAGTGTCGGCTGATGCAAGCATGACTAACTTGGCCTGACTGAACTAACGCAATGCTCAATTCTTCTCTAGTTTTTCCATCTCAGCACAGTATGCTTCTGACAGGTTTGGGTCTTTGGCAATTCTCTGTTTTGTTAATGTAGGGTAGGGTGTCAAGCTGCCAAAGATGCTCAACGTACTTGAGTACCTCAGCATTCTGTCCATCTACAGTGATGTTCAGACATTTTTGGTCATAAGGGGTAGTTAGGCTGTACCCAACAGGGCCATGCACAGTTAAGCAGTATTGAACAAGTGTCAACATTTGACTTAGCATAGACTTACAGTAGTCAGCGTGCAAATTATACACTCCATTCAAGTCATTATACACTCCATATAGTCAAGTCAACATTTGACTTAGCATAGACTTACAGTAGTCAGCGTGCAAATTATACACTCCATTCAAGTCATTATACACTCCATATAGTCAAGTTTATAGGTGACAATAACAGAATCAAAAAAATGTATATATATTTTAGTTTGACCAGCACAGAATGTAAAATGGATAACAGATGCTTTTTAATCTATCACTCACAGAAGAAACTAACATGCAGTAGTCCATTTTTTTTTTGCACAATAAACAAGTCAGTTTCTACACCCATAAATATATACTGGCTCTTGATACTTGTCGTAGCATGTCTTGATTTGTTCAGCCTTGTCCAAGCTTTAAAAAATTTATAGACATAAAAATACACCTCTGGGTTGCACCGTTGGGCATTCATACAGACTCAAAAGTGTATCAAATTTTCATTGAGCACTCCATTTTCATTGAGCACTTTTGACATTTTCATGGTCTCTGAGTAAATGTTTTTAAAGATGTTCTAAACAAAGTGCATTCATTGTGTGCAGGCTTTTCTGATTTGTGATTTTATAAAATAAAATATATTGGTTCATGAAAATATTTAAAATATTTTTTTTATGAAAACTAGCAGCACAAATGACAATGCAATTGTGACTCACCATAGACACTAACATTGAATCTGTATGATATCACTGTCCTGTTCCTGATGATCTCCACTCCATAAAGTCCAGAGTCTGTGTTTCTGGTGCTTGTGATGGTCAAAGATCCAGTCTGATGATCCAGCTTCAGTCTGTCTCTGAATTTCCAATCAAGAACATCATATGTGGAGAATCTTTCAAAACTTTTTATGATTTCAGCTATACGAGTCTCTGAAAGTCCAAATGTCCACATTATCTCATCATTTGTCTGTAGTTCAGTGTTAGTCTGTAGAGAGACTGAATCTCCCTCCTTCACAGACACTGACTTCACTTCATCTGAATCAGCAAACACACCTGAAGAGCAAACACAAACAGAGTTTGTTATGGCTGAAGACTTTACATAACTTTATTATGGTTTTCTAAAATAAACAGAAACCAATAATATCCAAACAACAAAACTGATTATAACTGAATTTCTGTGGTGATTTTGAATAAAACTCTTATAGAGGCAGAAACAAAAGTTGATTAAATCTCCACACTGAAACTAAAGCTGCTTCTGTTTGAGCTTCAGTGTTTTTATATAAAATACATCTACCTAGAAAAACAAACATTTAAAAAAAATTACAGATTTCAACTCACCAATCAGATCCAACATACACAAACAGAACCAAATTCTGCCAAACATCTTCAATGGTTTCAGTCCACAAATATGAAGAGACGCACTGGTTTAGTAATGAAAGGACAGATGAGCTGATGTAAGGCTGCTCTGTAGTAAAGTGAAGTGAAACTCTCCTGTCAGCTAAATAGCCGTCTATTTATTCAGTGTTGTTGTGTGTGACTGTCCAGCTCTTTTGAGCTAGAGTAGGCCACAGCTTCCTGGAGATCAATGGTGTCATTTTCAACAGAAATAAACAGACACATCACATGTTAAAAGTATCTTAAAGCAGCATTTGATCCTGAGAGTGTTTGGCTTTGCTCTCTCCTGTAACTGTCTTCAGCTTGTTTGTTATTTTTTATATGTCTCTTATATATTCATATGATGTTTTGTATTGAGTGGAAGTCAGAATGTTTAATCCATTTAAACAGGAGAGAAAACTTACCTACAACCTTAACCTACAAACTACTGTCAGATACACTGACCGCATTCATCTAATAATAAACATGCTGATGTTGACGATGTTTCTCAAGAAAAGCTATCAAACCGCATTATATATAAATACCAGAACAAAACATGTTCAGCTTTGATCACACTACATTCAGTTCAGACAAGACCACTTTGGCAAGTTGCTTGAGTTTCTTGAACACAATTTATCTTTGGCGGTATGGTTCCTTATGGGGGTTCTTGCTCCAAAATTAATTAAACATACAAGAGCTTAAACATTAACCCCCCAAACACAATGAGAGGTATTACTGCCTGAAGAAGAACCCCCAAAACCAACCTGGATCCATTCCTGCAAAAGAGAAAAGACTCTTAATATAGCCTACTGGCTAGCAGAGGGGTATTCTCCCCTCAAATAGGAGGGAGAGAATAGCAGGCCCCTCTTTAACACAGCATCAATTACGTTGGCCGGAGTGCATACAACTTGCATTTTCACATATCAAAGAGATGTTAACACATCATGTATGCAACACAGTCAAAAACACAATCTATCAAACAATGAACTGCTGAATATAAACAGGTGTAACTAGGAAGGAGAGGTTGCTAGCATATCACTTCCACAAGGCGTCTTTACCATGCCTTTCCTTGGCTACAAGCAAAGCCTGTCAGAGCTTCACCACTCTGCCTCGTCTGGTAGTATACTGTCCAGCTGACAATGTCTGCTTACCAGTCCTGAGTTCTGCAGGTGATGCTTGGGATGATCCCCAGACTTTGGCTCCTCGACACTCGCTGGCTCTGATGTCTCTGTCCACTGATCATCGTTAAGCTCGTGACAGGACTCGTTAGCAGCTGCTGTGCTCTTTCGAAGAAGGTGAATGTTGCGATGGTACTCTCTACTTCCACAGTCAACAACAGAAGATCTTGGGGCACAGTGTGATCTCACAACAACTCCAGTAGACCATTTGTGACTGCCAGGATGTGGTTGCATCCTTACTTCATCTCCAGGCTTCAGCACAGCACAGGGGCCGCTTGCCCTCTTGCAGTCGTAGTAAAACTTCTGAATATTTCTAGTTGCCGTTTAACTTTGAAGGGGGCGTACGCTGCTGGTATCAGCATGCACATTAAGCAAGAGTAACATAGACTAAAACACCTACAACAGGAATATTGGGTCATACAAGACAATTCTCATACATAAATTGATGATTAATATTTTCATTTTTTAATGTTAAAAGATTAATGTACATAATGTATCATAAGTTTAAAAAAGACTCTAAGATGCTAGGTAGCCTTCTGTTAAGACAACGTGAGCTCATGTTAATTTCAATGAATATTTTAAGTAATAATTGATTCTACAAAACGTACATTTACTTACATTTTTACAGACACTAAAACATACGATACTGTTGTTTACAGCATCTAATGTACAAATACTTACATATTTTCAGCATTTAAAGGTACAAAAAAGACATGTTGAAGACATAAAAATGAATACTTATGAATATTGAAATTGCAGCATTAATTTTAATATTATTGTTGACTTTAGTTGTCATATTAATGTTTCTCATTGTTTTTCTCATTGATTGATTTAATCTTCACTTCACACTATCAGTTTGTGTGCAATTAAGACACTCAAAGGTCTTGCTACCTACTATCTTTCAGACCTACTCTTTTGTATTTCTTCTCGCTCGCTCCAGTCTTCTTGTTCAGAACTTCTTTGTGTGCCTAGGTTCCTCTTTTCCTCTTTCAGTGAATTTAAATAAAATATTTGTTTCATCAACACTTTCACTAAATAGCATTGTATATTTGTCCCATTTGTTTTCTTTTTCTATGTCTATATTACATAATCTGTTATATGCAATTGCATTATTTACATATTTTACAAACAGAACAATACTAATATGAGGAACATTTTCTTCATTGGTTCAAGATATTGATGCTTAAAATGTCAAAAAATGAATAAATAAATAAATAAAATCCCACTCTGAAACATGACTAAAGGACTGATATGATCTGGTTGGATCCTCCCTCTACAGGATTCGACCTGCATCATAGTGTGATTTATCAGAGGAAGTCATGAAAATGAACAAGATTTTACTGACCTTATATTCTCAAATGAATTCTGGCCCTCTGCAAAAACGAATAGCAGAAACCTGAAATGTTGCATGAGTGTTGGAGTAGATATACATGATATATTTAGTGTACATTTCCGACATTTAATCAATAAATCCAGAATAACACAACTCTACAGGACTGTTATTAATAAACGAAATTCAGTAGCAACAAAATCCATCTTCTCTGGGCGCATGCACATGCTTTGCTCTGAATGCACATGCATGCGTCGTGATACTGTCCAAAACGGTACTACAGGGTGACACGGAGGAGACATATTGTTGAATAAAGTCATTGTTTTTTTTTTAAACTAAGATCCAAATAAAAATTCTAAATAACAATCAAAGTTCTGATTTCAGTATTTAAAGCCAGAGGAATACAGAAAGATAAAAAAAAAAAACAGTTATCAGGCAACTTGTTCAGCTTTCCTTGATCTGATGTCATAAACCAGAACAACAGTGGCAGCAGCTGCAGCCACACCCACCAGAGCAGTGACGACCAATCGGATCACAGCTTCAGCAGAATCACAACATCGAACAGAGTCTGAAAAAAAAAAAAAATGAACATGAGATCAGCTCAGTCAATAACGTAATAGCTGTTTTATATGTATAGGTTTCAAGTAGATTAAGTAAAAAGGTGAGAAAAAAGTACATACAATTATGTGTATGTGATCTTAAATGACCAAGTGGTTTGTTTTATGTATATTAATTATTTGTGTAAAATTGGTATGAATGGTCAGTGCCATTAGACTTGTGGACCTGAGTTTGAATCACATCTTGAGGATTTATACACACACACGCGCGCGTGCGCATACACACACACAAATACATGTATATTAGTACTGTCAAGCAATTAATCATGATTAGTCACATCCAAAATAAATGTTTGTTTTTTTTTGTTTTGTTTATATAATATATGTGTGTGTGCTGTGTATATCTATTATGTACATTTTAAATCATATTCAATACATTTAAATATTTTCTAAATATACATTGTATGTGTATGTATTTATATATACATAATAGATATAAACAGTACAAACACATATATTATTATATTATGTAAACCAGAAATTTTAATTTGGATGTGATTAATCATTTGACAGCACGTAAATAAATCTTTGAATTTACCAGACCAGCAGTACTAAACATGAATGAAACTGTAACTGTGACTCACCAGAGACGATAAGATTGAATCTGTATGTGATATCTGTCCTGCTCCGGATGGTTACTCCATAAAGTCCAGAGTCTGTGTTTCTGGTGTTTGTGATGATCAGAGATCCAGTCTGATGATCCAGCTTCAGTCTGTCTCTGAATTTCCCATCAAGAACATCAAATGTGGAGAAAGTTATATGCTTTGTATCGATGTCAGCTATAAGAGCCTGTGGAAGCTCAAATGTCCACATTATCACATCATCTGCCTGTAGTTCAGTGTTAGTCTGTAGAGTGACTGACTCTCCCTCCATCACAGAGACTGACTTCACTGCATCTGAATCAGCAAACACACCTGAAGAACAAACACAAACCTTTTTATTTAAGTAAATAGTTATATATTCAAATATCTTTCACAAACAGTATCAAATTAAAATTCTGATGGTTTTATAACTGATCTGAAGTCATGCACAGAAAACACTTTTACTTCAGATGAGAATCACGTCACAGCTGTGTTTATAAGGACCGGGGGGGGGGGGGGGGGGGGGCGATAGGTTAATTTCTGTCATTAAAATGTGTTGTTTAACGAGTTAAACATTATTGAAGCTACATCCTGTAACATTTTGCCCTCTAGTGCCAAATGAGTGCTATTCAAGACTTAGTGAATCCCATAATGCATCATGGTTTGTAATAAATGGTGTGACTTTTTGCCAAGTTTTGCAACCTTTCCAATGTAAGTTAAATATTAATATAATAGGCTAATTAGATATTATATAACTTGGTAGAAAAATAAAGTGCTGCACATTTTATTGGTGCAAAGATGAGTAGTGGTGATATTTATTCTGTACAACATTTGTAACTGCTTTGCTCCAAAAATGTAATTGTGTCATGTTACAGGTAATACTGAACAGACATTTAGAAGTCGAGTTTAAAATATAAAAAATAAATAAAAATAAAATAAAATACATTATAAATGTGTCACATCAAGTAATGAAAATTTGTACGCATTTGTGGTATAGCATCATGTATCATGTTCAGGAACTCATGTGCACAGAAAACTGCTGCAGAGTAAGTTACTTTAATTGTATCATATATAATTTGTGTTGCACATTTTAATGGCACAGAGATGAGCATGCACATTTTAAAACTTTTGCATTTGCTTTTTATCACTTAATTAGAAACACCACAATTAAATTGTCACATAGATAAAGAAATGTATAAACTTATTTTAAAGTGAAGTACTAAATGCACTAAAACCTAAAAATAATGCTCTGTAAAACACTATATTGTAAGTGTGTACCATTGGTTAATAAAAAAGTTTTTCATACTCTCCTCAAGTCTGCTCTAACACCTGGGCCAAATACTGGAAATACTTCATGTAAGTTGTTGTTTTCCTAGTGTCTAGGTGTCGGTAGGTGAAGTGACAAGTAAATGAAAGGCTCATGTAGAAATGGTGGTGGGAGTTTATGTTTAAAGAAACAGGAGCAAGAGAGCAGGTCTCTGTTGAAAGATTGTATTTG
This sequence comes from Carassius auratus, assembly GCF_003368295.1. Lineage (NCBI taxonomy): Eukaryota > Metazoa > Chordata > Actinopteri > Cypriniformes > Cyprinidae > Carassius > Carassius auratus. Next base: position 30,082,437 of record NC_039264.1, on the reverse strand, counting down.
AATTATCCTTGCGTGTTTGAAGTGTTACAGGCACTTGCCCATAAGGGGTGCATGTGTGGTCTACAATGAACAGAGAAAACTGAATACAATATAAAATTTGTAATATAAAGAATAATATGGCTAGCATAAGGAAATTATCATTATACTCAGCAGCAGTGACAGTAAATTTTTGGCAAAGTGTTTTTCAAAATTTTGCAGTGTTTTTCATTCAAATATGTAACGTAAACAGGTGTAAAATTTTAGCTTATATATCTTAATTATGCAGTTGAACATGCACAGTTAAACAGTATTAAACGAGTGTCAACATTTGACATAGCATAGACTTAGCATTCAACTCATGCGATTTATACACTCTATTCAAGTCATTATTTGAACTGGTAAATTTTACAGGTGACTATGGGCCTCATTTACGAAATGAACATATGACAGATAATTGAGCGTACTGTCGTTTCAACTCGAAACTTGTTGAATGTACCAATATGGACGTGAGCGGTAGCTACGATCAAATCTCACGTTTGGTCTCAGCTGGTATATGCAAGTTACCTATTTGTCGGTCACTACGAGTTATGTCGAACGACATATGGGGTCTCACTTGGAAGGCCAATCATCTCTGAGTTTAAGAGAAAATGCCAATGAAAACTGGATAGTGGATTCAACACTAGAACTGCCATGACAGTAAAAATGAACGTTTTGAAATGTACATGTACAATAACTTTGATGAATAAAAAAATACAATCTTGCTGGTTTGTGACTTTTCCTAAAAGTGTTTCTATTTTAACTTACAATAGATTTTATATAAATTACATAAAAGGCAAAAAATATATGAGCATGTCTACCTATTAAAGCCATAACGGTCATATTGACCGCTCTAAGTCTTGCGGATTCTTTTATTCTTTCCCATGGTTTATTGTCTCTGTCAGCGTCTCCAGTACTATTAGCATATGCTCATTTGATTATAAATACAAATTGTTGGACTACAAATTATCATTAAAAGTAAGCGTGGTATAAGTTGTATAACACAAAAGTCCTAAAATGTGCGGATGCGACGCTCACGACATACCAGGGAAAGCCGAGGAAGAATGTGTGCATTTTGAGCTCCATGCACACAAGTGTGGGCATCACCGATGGGCCGAAAGCAAAGACGGAGTCTGTGACCTATTACAACAACACCAAGAATGGGGTGGATGTCCTAGATTAGATGGCACGGGCATACTCTGTGAAAGGCGGTACACGTAGATGGCCAGTGGCTGTATTTTACAACATCCTCGACCTTGCTGGAATCAATGCCCACATACTCTTCAAGGAGTGCACCAGCAGCAATATTGCCTGGAGGAAGTTCCTGCTGCGATTGGCAGTCGAGCTGAGAGAGGAGTCCCAACCAAAAGCAAAATCAACCCCCGCAACTGACACCAAAACGGAGACAGTGCCAGGTGCGGAGAATCTGCAAACAAAATAAAATGCACGACACCTGCCACAAATGCAACAAACCATGTGTGGAAATTGTGCGAGAAGAACAGAAGTACGTTAACTTGTGACGTTGACTGTGAAACTTAAATAGCCGAGCATGATATAGATATATTTATTTAATATACAATTTGTAGCGTAATTGTTTTATGGTTCCAAACTTCATTCGTGACTCTTTTTAACTTTAGAGCTGCTTGTTTCCAGCTTATGTTCTGTGTTATAATGTATCATAAATGTTGTAACATTTTTTTCATTATCAAATAGATCATTTTAAATTTTATTTTGTTGCTCTGAGTTATGTAAAATAAATATAGAGAAATACTGAATATGCAATAATTACATTTTACTACGAAATGATGTGAATATTTCTAAATTTATAATGATCATTTTTAACTAAATAAAAAATGTACATGTTGGTGATATTTGTCTTTTAAAAAGATATCCTAACACAATTAATACATTAATCTCTCATTTGGGCAATTTATTTAGAGATTATAGAGTTTATAACATAGTGGTCAAAATGACCGCTCACGGCTGTTCTAGTAGTTTTGGAATTGTGGCGCTTCTAGTGATAAAATACCTGAGCCACTCCCTGTGCCTATGGGTATAAATAGGTGACAGGTGCATCCACTCATTCAGATTTTTGCTTCGGAGCCGAGTAGTTGATGATATATAGTCACTACAGAGCCATTCATCTTTGTGTTTCTGGTGAGCTGTTCCTGGTCACCGTGACGGCGCAGTATAGCGGTGTCCCTGCTGCGGTGATTCCCCTGGGCACTTCGGCTAAAAGAGCAGTTTCTAAAAGAGCATATCCCGGACGATTTGTGTCTTTTTCAAGATGCCGTTTCGTCTGTGTCCTTCTGGATGCGGTCGTTTCCTGTCCTCGGTTGACGGTCACGAGCGTTGTCTGCAGTTGTCTCCAACACGCTGAGGCAGCACTCATGGATGACTCATGCTTCTATTGTGGGAATATGAGCATGACAATGCTGAAATTTGCGTCTCTCACTCCTCAAGGGGAGTGTAGCAGACCACTCTGTCGTAACACGTCCTGGTTTCTCTGGCTCAAGCAGGGGACCGCCAGCTGGTGCTCTGGGAGATCTGAGGGTGACATTGAGAGCTTATCTGCGGGGCCACCCCCCACGGACCTCTCACTCCTCCAGCAGCGCATGTTCTGTGCAGCTGCTGACTGATTCTGCTGAGCCGTCTCAAGGTGGCCCCAGCGTGTCTTTTTGCTGTTCAGCCCGAGGATCAGATGTCGATTGCTGCATCAGGGGATGGGCTATCTACCTCTGAGGATGAGGATTTGGTGGGGCTGCCCACCTTGGGTGTTGTTGCTACTGCCGAATCAGACTTGCTTGCCCGGGCAGCCGTGGGTATCAGGCTGGAGGTGACTACACAGCCCAACCCTGAGCCCTCATCCCTGTATGATTGGTTTCTTTGGTTCCTTTCTTCCCGGAGGTGCATGAAGAGGTGACAAAGTCACAACAGTGGACAGGCCCCTTTTACGGCCAGAAGCCACTCGTCTCCTTCTTCCATCCTCACCACCCTCGATGGTGGGGCAGCCAGGTTGGTATGTGGAGATTCCCCAGGTGGAGAGAGCAGTTGCGGTACACCTGTGCCCGAAAAACACCACCACTTGGAGTAATCATCCACGTCTCCCGTCCAAGGCCTGTAAGATGTCGGCAGCTCTTGCTGTCATTGCTTACAGTGCTGTGGGCCAAGCTGCCTCTGCCCTGCATGCCATGGCTATCCTGCAGGTACATCAATCCAAGGCACTAAAAGCAATGCACGAGGGTGGTATCGACCCGAGGCTTATGCAGGAGCTGCGCACGGTGACTGACTTCGCCTTATGGGCAACGAAAGTCACGCCTTGGTCCCTCTGGAAGACGATGTCCAGGTTCGTGGTCCAGGAGCGCAATCTCAGGCTAAATCCTAACGGGTGTTTTTGGAGAAAGATAAATTTTGCTTTCATGAGATTACATAGTTTTTTTTGGGGGGGGGGGGGGAGGGGGTGGATCTCATTTCTCTGTGCCATAAACTCTAGGGGTGAGGCTTCTAAACCAGGGGGTTTTTAGGGGCCTGATATTCAACTGATGATTGTTTTCTAAGTTGATTTATCAACATGCGATCATTCGTACGATGAGATTGGGGGCATACAAATGTTTCATGAATCACATGTGAACTCTGTCATAAGTCGATTTGTGCAGACGGATCTGCGCTCGTTTCTATGTTGGATTGATAAATGACAGAATAAACATAATAATAATAATAATAATAATAATAATAATAATAATAATAATAATAATTCAGTTTGACCAGCATAGAATGTAAAACGGATAACTTTTTCAATCAATCACTCACAGAAGAAACAAACATGCAGTAGTCCACATTCTTGCAGATGGCCTAAAGGCTTGGCATTCATGATGCTTTCTAAATCAATGAGGTCAGTTCAGAGGACAGTTTCAGTGACTGTCTGTTCCTTTAGTATGACTTTCATAGCTTGTTTCACTGATTTGACTTCCCTCAACCAAATACCACCATAATGTAGAGAGCTGGGAGGAATAAATCTGAAGGAGATTTCCTGTTGAGCAAATTGCTCTTTGAGTTGGGGTGCCATAGCTTCATATGCCTCTTTAATCTCTCTGTTCCCTTCCGTAAAGTTGGTGCCATTATCTGAGAAGAGCTCAAAGGGCTTGCTTTTTCTAGAGATAAATCTCCGTAGAGACATCACGAAGGCATCGTGTCCAGATCCAATAGTGACAGAATAGCTCTGGAAGGACTCGTTCTAGCCCAGGATGAATGAGATTGGCATCATTCCTTAATAAGGTTTAAAAGAATTTGGTTATTTGTTGATGGGGATTGAAAACTATCAACGTAGAGCATTGAGGTATGTGTTCAGCATGACATAGTCTCCCTCCAATCCTAATTATCCCAGCAACTTCATCATATTCAGGAGACAGGGACACTAACTGACACTAAATGAGAGAGCCTTGTCCTCCTCCTGAAATCAATCCCTTTGATCTTGTTGAAGGAGGAGCAGCTAGGCTTCAGAATAATGCTGTGGCCTTTACCAAGTCCTTTCATGTGTTATACTGACATGCATCTGGGGGTTGGACATCAAGATTAGTACATAGGTGCAGGCAGAGTGCAGATTTCTGTAATTCAGTATCCGGTTCAGGGTCAGCAGCTGGCATAGTTGGCCAGGAGGCTTCTGATTAATGCCAGAAGTCTGGTCCATTAGCCCACAACATGACTGTGTCAACTCCTTTAAGGGTTTTCCACAGGTTATGTCATCTGCTTTTCCTTTTCTTGCTTTTCCATTCTTTACTGAATCCACATACCTCCAGGAATTGACATGTGGGGGACTAAATTTCAGCAACTCGAGTTACTTATACCTGCAGGAGTCAGACTATCTCCAGGAGACAGTAGAATCTGACCAGAGAATGACTTACCTGATGGTGACTGTGAACTCCTTTTGGAGGACTTTGGTCAACTATAAGCTCCAGTAAGTGCTGCACTTAGTTCAGGTTCACACGTGAATAAGCCAACACAAATTAAATGTGTATATGGCCATTCTTGTCTTCTTTGTGTAGATATGATAGTGAGCCATATGTTCTTTCAGAAACATTACAGCAGGTCTCTGGTGAATGTTTCCTCATGTACTTGGAATTGAGTGTAACATCTGGGAATCTCTAGCAGTTCCAAATCGGGCAGTTCCTGTACCCAATTTGCCATCTGTTTTGTAGGCTGTCAGACTCTATGAGGCCATCCCATCCCAGGTGAACTTTCCGCAGATCCTGAACGAGAATCTTAGCCTGAATGGTGAATGGAATTAAGTACCCGAGAGGGTCATACTGTGATGCTAATACCTTGTAGATATTACTCAAAGTTGGCTTGAGACATTCCACTTGGCACGGTCTGTATCCTAAGGATTCACAGAGACAGTTCAATCGCAATCCAGCTGTGCTCTCCAAAAGATCGGGGCTCTTTTGGGATAACCATAGCTCACTGCTTTGTGACCTTGCCAGAGTGTTCAATTGCTTCAGGTTTGTTGGTCCATTGGCAAATATTGAATCCTCCAGTAAGCAACAATTGCCATAGGCCAATCTACAAGAGCGCTGGCCTTTTATGGTTAATTGTATATTTTAAAGACAGTTATCTACATAGAATGATTGGATATCTGATTCCGCTAGAGTGGGATCAGTTTCACAGTTGTCATGGGCAAAACATTACAGTGAATATATAGCACAACAATGACTGCACATTGTGCCAAAGGGCCCTCATAGATATTTGGATGCACAGTTCTTTGCATGCTTCTCCACAGGAAGCGTATGATCGCCTTGTCATCTGGCAATAAGTGAACTTGGTGAAACATACCTTTCACATCTGCATTCATGGCCATGGTGTGCTGCCTGAACTGAAGCAAAAATCCAAGCAAAGATGGACCAAGTATGGGACCAGGAATGAGTTGCTCATTTAAAGACTGAAGTTAAAATTGGAAAGAACAGTTAAACACAATCCTGTTTTGCCATTGTGTCTCACCATATGGTGTGGAATGTACCAGGATTCAGCTGACTTCTCCATTTCCTAAAGGGGAGATTTCTGCCTTGAAGCCAGCCTTCTGTAGTTTGTCTATGTCAGTGCAGTGCGCTTCAGAGAGGTTCAGGTCTTCGGCGATTCTCTGTTTTGTAAATGTAGGTTAGGGTGTCAAGCTGCCAAAGAAGCTCAATGTATGTTCAGACATTTTGGGTCATAAGGGGTAGTTAGGCTGTTTCCAAGTGGGCCATGCACAGTTAAGCAGTATTGAATGAGTGTCAACATTTGACTTATCATAGACTTACAGTAGTTAGCATGCAACTCAGGCGAATTTTACACTCTATTCAAGTCATTATTTGAACTAGTAAAGTTTACAGTTGACAATAACAGAATCAAAAAATGTAAATATATTTTACTTTGACCAGCATAGAATGTAAAACAGATAAAGAATACTTTTTAATCTCTCACAGAAGAAACCAACATGCAGTAGTCTATTTTTTTGCACACTAATCAAGTCAGTCTCTCCACTCATTCATTTAGACTGGCTCTTGATACTTGTCTGTGTCTTGACTTGTTCAGCCTTGTCCAAGCATTAAAAAAGTTATAGACATAAAGATACACCTCTGGGTGGGACCGTTGGGCTTTCATACAGACTCAGATGAAGAATCAAATTAATTTTGCTTCTGAACTGAGCACTTTTGACATTTTCATGGTCTCTGAATAAATGTTTTTAAAGATTCTCAACTAAGTACATTGTGTGCAGGCTCTTCTGCTGTTTGATTTCATATAATAAAATATTTTGGTTCATGAAAATATTTTAAATATTTTTTTATGAAAACTGGCAGCATATAAATGACACTTCAAATGTGACTCACCAGAGAGAGTAACATTGAATCTGTATGATATCACTGTCCTGTTCCTGATGATCTGCACTCCATAAAGGCCAGAGTCTGTGTTTCTGGTGCTTGTGATGGTCAAAGATCCAGTCTGATGATCCAGCTTTAGTCTGTCTCTGAATTTCCCATCAAGAACATCATATGTGGAGAATCTTTCAAAAAGTTTAATGATTTCAGCTATAAGAGTCTCTGGATGTCCAAATGTCCACATTATCTCATCATTTGTCTGTAGTTCAGTGTTAGTCTGTAGAAAGACTGAATCTCCCTCCTTCACATACACTGACTTCACTGCAACTGAATCAGCAAACACACCTGAAAAACAAGCACAAGCAGAGTTTGTTGCAGATTAAGACTTTAAATAACTTTATTATGGTTTTCCCAAAAAAAAAAAAAACTCTTATTTGCTGATACAGGAACTAAAGTTGACTTAAGTTCCAAAATATCATGCACAGACAACACTTCAGATGAAACTAAAGCTGCTGCTGTTTGAGCTTCAGTGTTTTTATTTAAAATACATTTATGTAGAAAATCAAACAAACATATCCTGTTTGTTTTTGGCGACTGTATTGCGTTTGAGCTCCATCACTATATTCTTTTTATCTACTATTGTTATCTTAAAAATCAATTTTATACACCGTCGTTTCTGTTTTTATAACGTGTGAATATATCCTCTATTGTATTCTACAACTAAAACAATCAGAGCGCCTCGTTATCACTAGTTTTATTTTGATCTCCTGGGTCTGATATTAGCTTATAGCCCGTTAGCATCAGCGGCTTGGTTGCTGCTAACTGCGCTTACATTGCTAATACTGCTCACAAGTCCAGGGTAAGTATACAGCGTGCTGTTAACAGTCCCACCACGTCTACTCCGTGTGTTTCTCTGCACAGGCCCGGTGCACCCAGGACGTGATTTTCCCAGATGTCCTTCACTCCGGCCTCGGGACACCACGGACCCTGGGTGCATCCACAGCGAAGGATGCGAGCCAGGCTCCGGGCGATGACTTCTCCCCCTCCTGTCTTCGAGATCTCCACCCGGAACCGCTTCCCTCCCCTCCGCGAGACAGGACACGATGCAGTGATCATCGGAGACCGGGGTTAACGACACCACGCTGCGGCAGATGGAGACGCTGAAGAGGGACTTCAGCAGCCTGATCGAGATAGTTCGCAGCACAACGCCCGCGGCGACGATCATCGTGTCAGGACCACTGCCCACGTATCAACAAGGACACGAAAAATTCAGTAGACTTGTTGCTTTAAATGAATGGTTGTTGTCATGGTGTAAAGAACATAAATTGCTTTTTGTTAATAACTGGAATCTTTTCTGCGAGCGTCCTAGGCTGTTTCGCGCTGATGGATTACACCCCAGCAGAGTTGGACCGGAGCTGCTTTCTTACAACATCTCCAGGACACTTCGCTCCATGTGACTAGTAAGACAATTCTCAAGTAACTATTCCGATGACTTTTGTTCTACCCCCTTAAATGATAAAAGTACTTGCACTGGAAAATCTATTAAGACTTTGTCTGTTCCCCGAATAGTGAGGTCAAAATATAAATTTAATGTAGGATCTAGAATTTTTTTTATCGTGATTAAACCAGAAACATGTCAAGTAAACAATGTTTAAAATTTGGGCTCATAAATATTAGATCACTCACACCCAAAGCAGTTATTGTAAATGAAATGATCAGAGATAATAGTTTTGATGTACTCTGCTTTACTGAAACCTGGCTAAAACCAAATGATTATTTTGGTCTAAATGAGTCTACTCCACCAAACTACTGTTGTCACGGTAGGAAATCCATTGTTTCCTCCGTGTCATGTTTTGTGTTTGTTTTTGTACTCACCTAGTCTCCATGTGCTCTGGTTGATTGTTGTCACCTGTGTGTTGATTGTCTCGCTCCAGCTGATCCTCATCTCCACTCAGCTACATAAACTCACTCATCTCTCCGTCTGTTGTCAGATCCTCACTCATGTCTCCGCTCCCTAGCTGGATTACCGTCTCCCGTGTTCGTGTGCTGGATTGTGTTCGTGTTGTCGTCTTCGTGTCAGTGTTCCGGTCCGTTCCTGGTTTCATCCATTTGACCGTCTTCACCTTCACCATCGACTTCACCATCCAGCTCTTCTCACGCCACCGTAGACCTTCTTTCCCATTGCCAACATTCTGGACTCTAATTTCAATAAACTTCATCTGATTGCCTGCAATTGCTTCCTCCTCTTTTACTAGCTGTCACAGTAGGATCTGACCATCATGGAAGCAGCAGGCGATCGCTCCCCATCTCATCTGGAGGAATTTCTGCAGAGAGCCGTTGGTCGTATGGATCGCCAAGACAAGGCGATAGATGAGATGGGTCGAGCTTTCCAAGCAATGGTGACGAAGGTGTCCGAGCTCGCTCTCCAGGCTCAATATCAACTACAACCGCCACCCGCTGAGCCTCCCACGCCACCCACACCGCAGATTGTCTCCGGGGGGATTTCCCAGTCCGAACCACGCCTCCCCTTCCTTGAGAAATATTCGGGTGAGCCAGAGTTTTGTCGATCATTTCTGTCTCATTGTTCTCTGCACTTCGCCCTGCAGCCCCGCACGTTTTGCACCGAGGAAATGAAGGTGGCATTCGTCTTGTCACTACTGACGGGGAGGGCTGCCCTCTGGGGGACGGCGGTGTGGGAGAACCAAGACAGCTGCTGTGCCTCGTTCCACGCCCTTTCGGAGGAGATGAGACGGGTCTTCGACCGCTCCGTCGCCGGGAGGGAGGCGGCTAGACTTCTCACGGACCTACGTCAGGAAGACAGGTCCGTATCCGACTATTCCATTGAGTTCCGCACCCTGGCGGCGGAGTGTAAGTGGAAAGAAGAGGCGCAGTGGGATCACTTCCTGCATGGGTTGGCTGACCGCATCCAACAGGAGATCCGCGCCGTCGAGCTCCCCACTTCTCTCAATGGCCTGATCGACCTCACCATCAGAGTAGACAACCGACTCGACCAAGCCGCCAGACGGAGGGGGAGAGCAGTTCTCGCGACCAGACCGGAGGCTCAGCGTCAGCGCTCAGAGGTTGCGGTCAGCCCACCTGGAGATCTTGAACCCATGCAGGTGGGGCGAGCTCGGCTCTCCCGGGAGGAGAGGATCAGGCGGAGATCCCTGGGACTATGTTTATACTGCAGCAGCCAAGAACATCACATCCAGCGCTGTCCGGTAAAAAGACCAAGCCCGATAGTAAAACGGAGGCTACTATCGGGTGGGATCTCTGCCAGGAAGACCTCATCTACATCGACACTCCTTCCGGTGAGTCTACGGTGGTCCACCCACGGACTCGATCATCACGCTTTGTTGGATTCTGGGGCCGAGGGTAGTTTCATGGACTTTAAGTTTGCTACTAAACTCAACATTCCTCTCACCTCCCTCAAACACCCCATTGCACCTTTTGCACTCAACGGACACAGACTGCCAGTCATCACACAGACCACCTTACCTGTTTCTCTCATCACATCTGGCAACCATACGGAGGAGATTTCATTCTTCATCACGGACTCACCTCAATCCCCCATTGTTCTCGGTCACACCTGGCTCCAGAAACACAACCCCAGGATCGATTGGCGCCTCGGATCTGTGGTTAGCTGGAGCGAGGAATGTCATTTGTCTTGTCTTTTGTCTGCTGGTGTTAATGTTTCTGAGTCTGTGTTTCAGGGGGAAGCAGTGGATTTGGCTAACGTGCCCGCGGAGTACCAGACCTGAAGGAGGTGTTCAGTAAGTCTCGTGCTGATTCTCTTCCTCCTCATCGTCCCTATGACTGTGCGATAGAGTTATTGCCAGGTACTTCTCCGCCTAAGGGCAAGTTATATTCTTTGTCTATTCCAGAGACGGCGGCCATGGAGAAATATATATCCAGTTCTCTAGCAACGGGGTTTATCCGCCCTTCTTCTTCTCCAGCGGGGGCGGGGTTCTTTTTTGTGGGAAAGAAGGACGGATCCTTGCGACCTTGCATTGACTACCGAGGGCTGAACAACATAACGGTAAAGAATACCTATCCTTTGCCGCTTATGTCTTCAGCTTTTGAGAGGTTGCAGGGAGCGTCCGTTTTCACTAAATTGGACTTACGTAATGCTTATCATTTGGTCCGCATCAGGGAGGGGAATGAGTGGAAGACTGCCTTTAACACCCCTAGAGGCCATTTTGAGTACTGCGTGATGCCTTTCGGGCTTACGAACTCGCCGGCAGTCTTCCAAGCACTCGTTAATGACGTGTTGCGAGACATGGTCGATCTGTTCATATATGTTTACCTGGATGACATATTGATTTTTTCTTTGTCTCTCCAGGAACACGTGCAACATGTACGACGAGTGCTTCTGCGGTTGCTAGAGAATGGATTGTTTGTCAAGGCGGAGAAATGCGTTCTTCATGCGCAGTCTGTTTCTTTTCTAGGACACATAATTTCGACTGAGGGTGTTCGCATGGATCCTGAGAAGGTTAAGGCTGTGGTAAATTGGCCATCCCCAGAGTCTCGCAAGGCCCTGCAGAGATTTCTGGGGTTCGCCAATTTTTACCGGCGTTTCATTCGCAATTTCAGCCAACTAGCCGCTCCTCTGACCGCCTTGACCTCCCCTAGTTTGACGTTCAGGTGGTCAAACGCAGCCGAGGCTGCGTTTGCCAAACTGAAAAGCTGCTTTGTTTCAGCTCCCATTCTCGTCACCCCTGATCGCTCACGTCAATTCGTAGTGGAGGTCGACGCGTCAGAGGTGGGGGTAGAAGCAGTGTTGTCCCAACGCGCATCCTCAGACAGAAAGGTGCATCCTTGCGTGTATTATTCTCACCGTCTATCTCCTGCGGAAGTTAATTATGACATTGGCAATCGAGAGTTGTTGGCAGTCAAACTTGCACTGGAAGAATGGCGTCACTGGCTTGAGGGGTCGGGTGTACCTTTCATTGTATGGACGGACCATAAGAATCTCGAATACATTAGAACAGCCAAAAGACTTAACTCCAGGCTCGGTGGGCATTGTTTTTCGGTCGTTTCGATTTTACACTTTCTTACCGGCCGGGTTCCAAAAACATCAAACCCGATGCTTTATCCCGTCTTTTTGAGCGTTCCGATCGTACTGCTACTCCCGAGCCCATTTTACCGGGGACCATCATTATCTCCGCTCTCAGATGGGAGGTCGAATCGAAGGTGTTGACTGCCTTAGAAGGGGTAACGCCCCCGGCTCGTTGCCCACCGAACCGATTGTTTGTGCCGGAGGGGTTACGGTCAGACGTTCTCCAGTGGGGTCATTGTTCCAGTGTTGCTTGTCACCCAGGGGTTAGTAGAACTAGGTTTCTAGTCAAGCAACGATTTTGGTGGCCTGGTATGGCTCGTGACGTCCACGACTTCGTCTTGGCTTGTTCAGTTTGCGCTATTGGTAAGACTTCCAATCGACCTCCAGATGGGTTACTCTTACCGCTGTCTGTCCCTTCGAGACCCTGGTCCCACATTTCGCTAGATTTCATTACCGCCCTCCCGCCCTTTAAGGGCAATACGGTGATTTTAACCGTAGTGGACCGGTTCTCGAAGGCGACTCATTTTATTCCCTTGCCCAAATTACCTTCAGCCAAGGAAACAGCGGTAGCTGTCATTGACCACGTCTTCCGTATACATGGCCTTCCGACAGACGTGGTTTCTGACAGGGGTCCCCAATTTGTGTCCAAATTTTGGCGAGAATTTTGTAAATTGTTAGGAGCGACTGTTAGTCTTTCTTCCGGGTTCCATCCCCAGAGCAATGGTCAAACCGAGCGAGCCAATCAGGATGTCGAAAGGGTTTTGCGATGTTTGGCTTCCAATAATCCTTCGTCCTGGTGTCAGCAACTCTCAATTGTGGAGTACGCACACAATTCTTTACCAGTGTCATCTACGGGCATGTCTCCATTTAAGTGTAGTTTAGGGTACCAACCACCTAATTTTGTCAGTACGGAATCCGAGGTTTCGGTCCCCTCCGCACACGCACTAGTCCAGAGGTGTCACCGCACCTGGACCAGAGCTTGCAGAGCTCTGCTCCAGGCTAGGTCGCGCACCAAGGCTAAGGCCGATCGCCACCGGTCGAAGCCTCCCCGTTACGTCGTCAGTCAAAGAGTGTGGCTTTCAACCCAGAATATTCAGATGCGTTCCGTTTCGAATAAGCTTGCTCCCAAATTTATTGGCCCGTTTTCTGTTACCAAAATCATTAATCCGGTAACAGTGCGTCTTAGCCTTCCTCCGGCGTACAGGAGGGTTCATCCCGTGTTCCATGTGTCCAAAATTAAACCGGTGATTTTCTCCCGTCTTAACCCGCCTGCCCTGGTTTCCCCCCCGCCTCGTATCGTTAATGGGGAAACCACATATTTGGTTAATCGTATTCTGGACTCTAGACGGAGGGGACGCGGATTTCAGTACTTGGTGGATTGGGAAGGTTACGGTCCGGAGGAGAGAAGGTGGGTTCCTGCTCGGGACATACTGGATCACCGCCTTATTGATGATTACAATCTACAGGTAAAGCAGGCTGGGAACGTCAGGTGACGTCCTAGGGGAGGGGGTACTGTCACGGTAGGAAATCCATTGTTTCCTCCGTGTCATGTTTTGTGTTTGTTTTTGTACTCACGTAGTCTCCATGTGCTCGTCTGGTTGATTGTTGTCACCTGTGTGTTGATTGTCTCGCTCCAGCTGATCCTCATCTCCACTCAGCTACATAAACTCACTCATCTCTCCGTCTGTTGTCAGATCCTCACTCATGTCTCCGCTCCCTAGCTGGATTACCGTCTCCCGTGTTCGTGTGCTGGATTGTGTTCGTGTTGTCGTCTTCGTGTCAGTGTTCCGGTCCGTTCCTGGTTTCATCCATTTGACCGTCTTCACCTTCACCATCGACTTCACCATCCAGCTCTTCTCACGCCACCGTAGACCTTCTTTCCCATTGCCAACATTCTGGACTCTAATTTCAATAAACTTCATCTGATTGCCTGCAATTGCTTCCTCCTCTTTTACTAGCCGTCACAACTGTTATAAGCATGAGCCCCGTCAGACTGGTCGTGGAGGAGGTGTTGCAACAATATAACGTGATACAGGTTTAACTCATTCGAAATACTTCTGCTTAATGTTACACTGTTAGACATGCAAAATAAATCTAATGTATCTCTTGCTCTGGCTACTTTGTATAGACCACCAGGGCCGTATACAGAATTCCTAAAAGAATTTGCAGATTTCCTCTCAGACCTTCTGGTTACAGTTGATAAGGCGCTAATCATGGGATATTTTAATATTCACGCTGATAATACAAATGATGCATTAGGACTTGCGTTTACTGACCTAATAAACTCTTTTGAAGTCAAGCAAAATGTCACCAGGCCCACTCATCGTTTTAATCATACACTAGATTTAATTATATTGCATGGAATCAATCTTACTGCTATAGATATCGTACTTCAATGTGATGATGTTACAGACCATTCCCTGATCTATCTCAACTGCTATTTGTACCCAAAAATACACATGAATTAGACAAAATGACTGACAACATGGGCACTATTTTCTCTAATACATTAGAAGCTGTTGCCCCGATCAAATTGAAAAAGGTTAAAGAAAACATACTGTGCCATGGTAATACTCATGGTATAACAGTAATACTCACTCTCTCAAGAAAGAAACTCGTGGTCTTGAAGGCAAATGGAGAAAAACTAACTTGGAAGTTTTTAGAATTGCATGGAAAAACAGTATGTCCAGCTATAGACAGGCTCTAAAAACTGCTAGGGCAGAGCATATCCACAAACTCATAGAAAATAACCAAAACAATCCAAGGTTTTTATTTAGCACAGTGGTTAAATTAACAAATAACCAGACCCCACCTGATTCAAATATTCCAACCAAAGTTAAATAGTTATGACTTTATGAATTTCTTCACTGATAAAATAGATAGCATTAGAAATACAATAGCGAATGTAGATTCTAGAGCGTCTAACACTAAATAAATAAACGTATCACTGTATCTAAACCAACATAATTTTTATTAGATCCTGTACCCACTAAATTACTGAAAGAGTTGTTACCTGTAGCCAAAGAACCGCATCTCAATACTATTAACTCGTCATTATCTTTAAGTCACATCCCAAAACCATTCAAGCTGGCGGTTATTAAGCCTCTTATTAAGAAACCAAAACTAGATCCTAGTGTACTGGCAAATTATAGGCCTATTTCAAATCTTCCATTTATGTCAAAAATTTTAGAAAAAGTTGTGTCTGCACCTTCCTGCATAAAAATTATCTGTATGAAGAATTTCAGTCAGGTTTCAGGCCCCACCATGGCACAGAAACTGCACTTGTTAAAATTACAAATGACCTGCTTCTTGCGTCAGATCAAGGCTGCATCTCATTTCTGGTCTTACTTGATCTTAGTGCTGCGTTCGACACCATAGATCATGACATACTCACAGATCGATTACAAAACTATACAGGTATTCAAGGGCAGGCTCTAAGATGGTTTAGATCCTACCTGTCCGATCGCTACCATTTTGTTTACTTAAATGGGGAGTCATCTCATTTATCATCAGTAAAATATGGAGTGCCACAAGGATCCGTCCTAGGTCCCCTTCTATTTTTAATATATATGTTGCCCCTTGGTAATATTTTTCTCCAATTAAATTCGGATAAGACAGAGATATAAATTTTTGGACCAAAAAACACTACTCAGAATCTTGTAGATTACAGTCTGCAACTAGATGAATGTACTGTTACTTCTTCTACAGTCAGAAATCTGGGTGTTATATTAGACAGCCACTCGTCTTTTGAAAATCATATTTCCCATGTTACAAAAACTGCATTCTTCCATCTTAGAAACATTGCCAAGCTACGAAACATGTTATCTGTTTCTGATGCAGAAAAGCTAGTTCATGCATTCATGACCTCTAGACTGGACTATTGTAATGCACTTCTAGGTGGTTGTCCTGCTTCTTCAATAAACAAGCTACAGGTCGTCCAAAATGCAGCAGCTAGAGTCCTTACCAGGTCAAGAAAATATGATCATATTACCCCAATTTTACAGTCTCTTCACTGGCTACATATTAAGTTCCCTATCAGTTACAAATTATCATTACTTACCTATAAGGCCCTAAATGGTTTAGCTCCTGTGTATTCTATTCAAATCCTGTCAAACGTGCACAAACTGACAGTCACCACTTATAAGCTATTACTAAATATTGTAGAAACATAATTTTCTGTAAAGTTGCTTTGTAACGATTTGTATTGTAAAAAGCGCTATACAAAAAAACTTGAATTTAATTGGATTGAATTAGAAAACATTATTTCAAACATTTCAAACTCACCAACCATATGCCACAAACACAAACAGAACCAAATTCTGCCAAACATCTTCAATGGTTTCAGTCCACAAATATGAAGAGACAAACTGGTTTAGTAATGAATGGACAGATGAGCTGATGTAAGGCTGCTCTGTAGTAAAGTGAAGTGAAACTCCACCGTCAGCTAAATAACCGTCTATTTATTTAGGGTTGGTGTGCGTGACCGTCCAGCTCTTTTGAGCTAGAGTAGACCACAGCTTCCTGGAGATCAATGGTGTCATTTTCAACAGAAATAAATTGACCATAACATGATAAATGTGACTTAAAGCAGTGTTTGATCCTGAGATCCTGAGTGTTTGGCTCTGGTTTCTCCTGTAACTGTCTTCAGCTTGTTTGTTATTTTTCATATGTCTCAATTGTTTCTAAACTGATTTTACAGTTTCTCTGATGGCTTTTTAAAACAGGAACCTGTTATAATTGTGTAAAAATAGTGTTCTCTTATATCTTCATATGATGTTTTGTACTGAGTGGAAGTCAGAATGTTTAATTTATTTAAAAAGGAGAGAAAAATGCTGATGTTGAAGCTGTTTCTCAAGAAAACGGGATCAAACCACATTAGATATAAATAGCAGAACACAACATGGTCTGCTTTCATCACACTACATTTAGGAAATGATGTGTATTGCATTTAGTAGTGTTGCTTCTCTAACCAGACTTTGGGATTTTTGGTGAATCTGAGCAAAATAACTCAAAATAACTTTGAAGCAAACATGAGATTACCTATGTCTTTTCTTCTGAAGTGTAAAGGACTATTTTTTTTCCTGCCTGAAATTTTAGTTACGGCAATCACTCTATCAGTAACTTTGTGTTTCTTTTATAGTTAATCTAATTTGCTGCACTCTTGATCCAGTTCAATTAACTGTAACAACTTCCACTTTCATTGCTTGCAAACATACAATAATAATAATAATAATAAATAACAGTTTTATCATTGAAAGAATTAGCTTGATTTACAAATAACGTTCAAATAAAGTAAAGCTTCATATTTGGTGCTCTGCTGAACTTTTTAAAATATTGGCCTACTTTATTTGTATTCCTCCAGGGGGCGCATGACATTAATGTAATAAATCATAGTGAGACTCTTGAACCTTAGAGAAATCTTTATTGATAATTTCTGGCAGATACATTAGGCATGTAGATAGCTGTAATAGTAAAGTGAGATCTGCCTGTCTTATGTGAGGAAAATATAAAAATAAGACCTTATAAACCATAAAAAAAAATTAAAAAGGAAAAGAGATGGCACAAGCTCAAGCAAACATCAGTAGTTATTAGGACAAATATAGTAGAAGAACAAAGCTGACTTTGAAGAACCTTTAAAGTTCTGGATTCTGCTTTAGATTTCAGTTGTTTTTGAAAAAGATGAATATATAAATAAAGCCATTAATGAACAAATCTCACAAATATGTATACATGCAAAAATGGTTTGTAAGAAATTACATAAATTATGTACCTGATGAGTAAATCTGTGCTCGAGCCTGTTCAGCTCTTCTGGATCTGATGTCATGAACCAGAAGAATGACAGTAGCCACACCCACCAGAGCAGAGAGGACCAATCGGATCACAGCTTCAGTAGAACCACAACAGTGGACAGAGTCTGAGGAATAAAACACATCAAACTGAGATCAGCTCAGTCAATAAACACTAATATCAGCTCTAATATCAGCTGCTGAACCTGAACATGAGTGACAGAGCTTGCTGATGTCCAGATGTATGGTCTGGTTTCTGATGGGATTGTTGAGCACACAGCTGTAGCTGTTTTTATCCTGATATTCCACCTCCAGAAGTAGGGAGAGACTGATGCTGAGATCAGACACACTGATGCTGGACAATAAACTGTTTCCTTTTGTACCAGGAGAGAGTCACATAACCCACATCCACCACTGAACACAGCAGTGAACTGATTAGACCTCAAGAGGTCCTCCAAATCTGAGCAAAATAACTCATTTGAAACTCTATTTGAAGCACATGTGAGGTTACTTTAGTGTTTTCTCCTGGAAAGAGAATTGTAGAGGTCTACATCAATGATTTCTGAAATTAAAGTAACATCATGGTGGATTTATACAACAGTTGTCTCAGTTCACTACAGTAACAAAGGATAAATAAAAATCACTCTACAGAAGATCATTTGAGAAATTTCTCAGAGGCCCATTTTTTTACAGTCAGTTACCATTTCAAACTCAAGATGGGACCAGTGTCACCCATTTAAATGCATAATACAAAAATATTTGTACAAGGTTATACTGATAAACCGTATATATAATTTTTTTATTTTAATAGCACTTAATACATTATCTATATTAAGTGTTTCTGCTTTTTTTCCAAACTGGGGAAACACTTGACAAGAGACTTACATATTGCTTTCATTTTCTGCTGTTCAGTAGCCTACTGTCAGCTGAATAACTGCCTTTGTATTCCGTGTTGACGAGTGTGACCCTCCAGCTCTTTCTGCTGATTAATTTACACTCCGAACATTGACACTTCCAAGCTGCAGCTTCCTGTTCTGTTCAGTGTTGTCATTTTTAGCCGATATAAAATGCACCATAACATGATCAGAGAAGTAAAAATTGTTTTACAGCAGTTGCCTGATGAAATCCTGAGAGTATTTGGCTCTGTTCTCTCCTGTAACTGTCTTCATCCCACTTGTTCTTCATTTCTCATCAAAAGTCTCAATTGTTTCTCCTCTCAGACTGATTTCAGAGTTTCTCTAATGGCATATATAGATCAGGAACAGATCACCTGTTATAACTGTGTGGAGAAAATTGTTCTCTTATATTATTTATCTGATTAATTTTCATATAAACATAATCAATGAAAACAAACTTACCAGGATATTTAATATCTGTGCAAGAACAGGAAACTGCTGTAATCATATCAAAAATTTATTACAGAATAGAAAATAGAATAGAACATGTGGGAGATGAACATCAAACATGTTGAGATTCAGACTAAAAAACTAAAGATTCGAATAAAGATTCAAACGAACAAAATTCAGATTTAAGTATTTGAGGAAGACTAATATATAGTAGAAAGATGTTAAAAATCAAGGCTAATAGGTTAATCAAGAATCATGTTCAGTTCTTCTGGATCTGATGTCATAAACCAGAACTACAGCAGCAGTATCAGCCACGCCCACCAGAGCAGTGAAGACCAATCGAATAAAAGCTTCAGCAGAATCACAACATCGAACAGAGTCTGCGGAATAAAACATCAGACATGAGTTCAGCTCAGTCAAAAACATAATATAATGGTTAGCTGTTTTATTTGTCATAATATGAAAGTAGCTTGAATTAATTAGGCTATAGAATCTCATGCTTGAGTGAGAAAGATGGCGCCATTGTGGTTTTTGGCTTGCCGTCACTCCTGTCCTCTGCTGTCTTTCTTGGAATAGAAGAGATAATGCTTTTTAATAATTCCTGCTCTTGTGTCTTAGATTCTGTTGCTCCTTTTAAAGTTTCAAAACCCAAACGAAGGTCAGAACCCTGGATAAACAACAATATACAAGCTCTCAGACAGGAATATAGGAAAGCAGAGCGCAAATGGAAGAAAGACAAACTGCAAGTCTCCTATGAACTCTTGAAAAACGCTCTTTCTGCTTACCAGCACTCTGTAAAAAATGCACAACTAAATATCTCTTTGAATTAGCTAATAATTCTCACAATCCAAAAATTATGTTTAATATGTTGTAGCGTATCGGTCCCAAACCAGACAAATTAAAGAATCGATCAGGACTGTGGTTGAAACAAGAGCCAAATTCCTCAGAAAGGCAACAGGAGGTTGTAAATACCAGCAAGATAACCAACTCTTTCACAGAACAGCTTTCAACATTAACACCATTAGAACAATTATTGACAATTTCAATTCGGAAAAGTGATTGTCAAATTTGGGGCAAGTAATCAAGATGCAACACCAGGCAGCACATGTAAACCCATGAGAGTAATAAACAAGATCCTTGGATTGCCTTCCCCCACCTAGCAGAACCAGACTGAAATTCCTAAGGGGGCCTTTTAACCTCTGGTCTTTTCTAGATACAGATGGACCAAAATGAACTCAAAATTACTTATAAATGAATATCAGTCCATTGCTTAAAGTGTTAGTTCACCCAAAAATTAAAATTAAGTCATTAATAACTCACCCTCATGTCGTTCCAAACCAGTAAGACCTCCATTTATCTTCAGGAACAGAGTTTAAGATATTTTAGATTTAGTCCGAGAGCTCTCATTCCCTCCATTGAAGCTGTGTGTACGGTATACTGTCCATGTCCAGAAAGGTAAGAAAAACATCATCAAAGTAGTCCATGTGACATCAGAGGGTCAGTTAGAATATTTTGAAGCATCAAAAATAAATCTTGGTCTAAAAATAGCAACACAGAGACAGGATGTTTATTGACCAAGCTCAAAAAGTCAGAAAGTCACAGTAATAAACAGGGTAACACAGGGGCGGACACAAGGCTGATGGCACGGTGACACAGGGACCTCGGTGGGCAACGATGACGGTGCTTGCTTCGGTGATGATCCCCTCGAATCCAGGTGAGTGTGTAATCCTCGAGAAGGTGAACGACTAATGCAGAGAAGGGTGAAGATCCAAGACGACGACGACACAGGAAGACTCAGGCAGGAACTAGGACACAGGAAACAGGTACGGGAGCACACCGGAGAGAAACAACGATCTGACAACATGAAACACCAGTTGCTGAACTTATAAAGGCCACAAACAATTGAAACCAGCTGGCGCTGCTGATCATCGCTGATCAGTGACCACGCCCATAGACACACACATAACAACACGATAGACGAGAGAGAGAGAGAGTGAATTCATGAACCGTGACAGTACCCCCTCCCCTACTAACGCCTCTTGGCGTTCCCTGACGGTCTTACCTGACAATTGTAATCATCGATCAGAGAGTGATCCAAAATGTCTCTAGCAGGAACCCAACTTCTCTCCTCCGGACCGTAACCCTCCCAGTCCACCAGGTACTGAAATCCGCGTCCCCTCCTTCTCGAGTCCAGAATACGGTTAACCAAATAAGTGGGTTCCCCATCTACGAGACGCGGCGGGGGAGGAACCGGGACAGGCGGATTAATGGGTGCCCAAAACACGGGCTTGATTTTAGATACATGAAAGGCCAATACATTTGGGAGCAAGCTTATTAGAGATGGAGCGGAGAGGAATGTTCTTAGTAGAAAGCTACACTTTTTGACCAACGACGTAATCGGGAGGCTTAGACTGGTGGCAATCGGCCTTGGCCTTTGCGCGCACCCCCACTTGGAGAAGAGTCTCACGGGCTCTAGTCCAAGTGTGGTGACACCTCTGGATGAAGGCGTGAGCGGAGGGGACCGCAACTCCGGATTCCGAACTGGGAAAAACTGGTGGCTGGTATCCTAAACTACACTCAAACGGAGTAAGGCCCGTAGCTGACACTGGTAACGAGTTGTGTACGTACTCCACCATAGAGAGTTATTGACTCCAAGAGGAAGGATTCTTGGAAACCAAACATCGCAATACTCTCACCAGATCTTGGTTGGCCCTCTCTGATTGACCATTGCTTTGGGGATGAAACCCCGAAGAGAGACTAATCATCACCCCTAATAATCTACAAAACTCTTGCCACGTCCATCGGGAGGCCATGTAAACGAAAGACGTGATCTATGACAGTAACCGCTGTCACCTTGGCTGACGGTAATTTGGGCAAGGCGATAAAATGAGCCGCCTTCGAGAACCGGTCCACGACCGTCAAAACGACAGTCTTGCCCTGGGAGGGCGGGAGGGTGGTAACAAAATCAAGAGCGATGTGGGACTAGGGTCTCGAAGGGACTGACAGCGGTTGTAGTAACCCATCAGGGGGTCGGTTGGACGTCTTACCAGTGGCACAAACAGAGCAAGCCAAAACAAAACTACGGATATCACGAGCCATTAACGGCCACCAGAATCGTTGCTTAACCAAAAAACTGGTACGATTAACTCCTGGATGACAGGCTATACTGGAGCAATGACCCCACTCAATGACTTCAGACCGATACTCCTCAGGCACAAATAACTGGTTCGGTGGGCAAATGGGCGGAGGCATTACCCCTTCTAAGGCCTTCATGACCTTCGATTCAACCTCCCATCTGAGAGTGGAGACCACTAATGTCTCGGGTAAAATACACTCGGGAGTGGACGGCGTTCGGAATGGTCAAAAATGAGAGATAAAAAATTGGGTTTGATGTTCTCGGAACCCGGGCGGTACGAAAGAGAAAAGTCAAAACGGCTGAAAAAAAGTGCCCACCAAGCCTGCCTAGAGTTGAGTCTTTTAGCAGTTCTAATATAATCTAAGTTCTTATGATCGGTCCAAATGATAAAAGGTACCCCTGACCCTTCTAGCCAGTGCCGCCATTCCTCCAGTACTAACTTGACTGCCAATAACTCTCTGTTACCAATGTCATAATTGCGTCCGGCAGGAGATAAACGATGAGAAAAGAACACGCAAGGGTGAATCTTATCGTCTGTGAAAGAACGTTGGGAAAGAACTGCTCCTACCCCCACCTCTGACGCGTCGACCTCCACCACGAACTGACATGATGGATCAGGGGCAACGAGGATGGGAGCCGAAACGAAGCGACTCTTAAGTTTGGCAAATACAGCCTCTGCTGTATCAGACCACCTGAACGTTGTTCTGGGGGAGGTCAAGGCGGTCAGAGGAGCGACTAGTTGGCTGAAGTTATGAATAAAACGTCAATAAAAATTGGTGAATCCCAGAAACCTCTGTAGGGCCTTACTGGAATCTTGACATGACCAATCTATAACAGCCTTTACCTTGTCAGGGTCCATACGCACTCCCTCAGACGAGACGATGTACCCTAAAAAGGGGATGGACTGTGCATGAAAAACACATTTCTCCGCCTTGACAAAAAGCCCATTCTCTAGCAACCTCTGAAGCACTCGTCTGACGTGCTGAACGTGTTCCTGGAGAGAAGAGGAAAAGATCAATATGTCATCCAGGTAAACATATATGGAACCATATCAACCATATCTCTCAGCACGTCATTGACGAGTGCTTGGAAGACAGCGGGCGAGTTGGAAAGCCCGAAGGGCATAACCAAGTATTCAAAGTTCCCTCTGGGGGTATTAAATGCGGTCTTCCATTCATCTCCCTTCCTTATGCGAACCAAATGATAAGCGTTACGTAAATCCAATTTTTTGAAGATGGATGCTCCCTGCAACCGTTCGAAAGCTGAAGACATCAACGGTAACGGGTAAGTATTCTTTACCGTGATGTTGTTCAACCCACGATAATCAATCCACGGTCGCAGAGATCCATCCTTCTTCCCCACAAAAAAGAACCCCGCCCCCGCTGGAGATGAGGAAGGTCTAATGAATTTGGATGCTAGAGAATCAGAAATATATTTCTCCATAGCCTCCCTCTCTGGAACAGAAAGTGAATATAACTTGCCCTTAGGCGGAGACTCACCTGGAACTAAATCTATGGCATAGTCATAGGGACGATGAGGAGGAAGAGAAGCAGCACGAGACTTACTGAACACTTCTCTCAGGTCCTGGTACTCCCTGGGCACGTTAGACAAATTCACCATCTCCTCCTGGAACACAAACACAGGTACAGACGAACACGCAGACACTAGACACGACTTATGACAAAGGGATATTTTAGATAAATTTCAGTCTGGTTCTAGAGCCCATCATATCACAGAGACTGCAATGCTGAAGATGTCAAATGATCTACTCAATGCTTTTGACTCTGGAAAATCTGCTATGTTAATGCTACTTGATCTTAGTTCTGCATTTGATTCAGTTGATCATGTTACCCTTCTTAATCGTCTAAGGGATGAAGTTGCATTAGGGGCATGGCACTGGATCATACGATAGATCAGTTAAGGTGATGATTGGACACTTGTCCTCTCCTTCAGCACCAGGGCCTATCCTATCTTATTCTGTCTGTATATGCTCCCTTTGGGTTCAATCATGAGGAAATATAATATTTCATATCATTGTTATGTGGACGATATTCAGATCTACATTCCTCTTAGTTCTGATCACTCTTATTCTGATCTTTTTAATTGCTTTGAAGATATTAAGGGCTGGACTGGCAGAAACTTTCTACAACTAAATGATAGCAAAACTTGAGATTGTTGTCTTCGGACCCCCAGGTGCTGTCTCGGATATCAATCTAGATCAATCTAGAATGTCATCAAACATTCATCCTTTTGCTAAAACATTAGCTGTAATTTTTTACACTGATCTTAATTCTGAAAAACAGATAAGTGCTGTGGTGAGGAGCAACTTTTTTTCAACTAAGGCAAATAGGCAAATTAAATCTATGCTCTCGTTAAAGGATTTAAAGATAGTTACCCATGCATTCATCACTTCTAGACTTGATTACTGCAATGCACTTTATATGAGCTTTATGTGGGTCTAGAGCATTCTTTGCTGAATCGCTTGCAATTGGTTCAGAATTCAGCAGCGAGGCTTCTGACTGTCACTAAGAGGAGAGGAAGCATTTCTCCTGTCCTAGCATATCTTCAGTGGTTACTGGTGCAACATAGGATCCATTTTAAGATTTTATTATTTGTTTATAAAGCACTTAATGATTTAGCTCCATCATACTTGTCCAAACTTCTCAGCTATCAGCAATCCTCTCACTCCCTTGGATCCTCTGATAAACTCTTCTTGCAGATACCTCACTCTCGCTTGAAATTCAAGGGAGATCTGGCCTTTTTCTGTGGTCGGTCCTAGACTTTAGAAAAGCTTACCTCTATACATTAGATCTGCGCCTTTCCTTCCTGTTTTTAAATCCTGCCTGAATACTTATCTGTACTCCTTTGCATTTGGATGAAATGTATTTTTTGTGTTTTTAATGTGTTTTTGCATTGATTGTGTTTTGAGCCATCTCTTTTTATTCTCTTAAATCGCTATATTTACTTCATTTGTATATGTACAGCACTTTGGCATACACTAGTTGTTTTTTAATGTGCAATATAAAAAAACTGACATTGACCTAGTACCATTTCAATTTCTAATTTTAATGTCAATCTTGACATTTAATTTTTAATAACAAAATCACTATTACATTACAGATTTACATTTTACTACAAGATTGTTTATAAAATGCTGTAAATTTGACTTGTTTCCCGTTGAGATTTCTTTAAATTTCAATAGTTCTGAAAAAGAGGAATTTATATTATTTCACTTTTTACTGACGAAATAAATATGTGGATATGAATTTGATAAATAAAAAAATTTAATTTACTTGCATATGTGCCATTAACATTACATATAATAGAGTGCGAGTCCAGGCCAAAACCAAATACCATATTCTGAAATACAGCATTGGGTACGGTTGACTTGACAGTGAATATTAGGAAATACTTGAATGAAACGGTTGACCAATCAGAATCAAGTATTCCACAACGCTGCGTAAGAAATATCAGTGCCGCCATACATGAACATGCATGACAGAGTTGACTGTTGTCCAGATGTTGAGACTGGTTTTGATGACGTCTCAGGGCCTACTCATTGTCAAAATCATACTCTAGATTTAAAGGTGCCCTAGAATTTGAAATTGAATTTATCTTTGCATAGTTACATAACAAGAGTTCAGTACATGGACATGACATACAGTGAGTCTCAAACACCATTGTTTCTCCTTCTTATTTAAATCTGTTTTTTGAAAAACACCCCTGAAGAATAGGCAAATCTCCATATAACACAGACTGTGACGTAACAGTCGGGATCATTAATATGTGATTTATTAATATGATTCAACTTTATGTACCTTTTGCGCATGCGGGTATACATTGAGGTAAAGAGACATAAGACTAAAGAATAGAGAGAGAGAGCACAGATGGGAGGAGGGAGAAAACCCAGGAGACAGAAAGGAAGGGAGTAAGTAAGAGGACAACAACCCAGCAAACATTCGTCTGTCCAACACGTCCCGTCATTGTTGAAAAATAGTTCCAAAATGAAAGTTTTTTAAACACCACAGTTTAAAAATAAAAATGGAACCGTTACATTGTGCTCTGCTAATATATTAAAGAACAGTCTTTAGTTTAGAAACAATAAAAACAGTAGCAGAATGAGAGGAAGACAGTCGAAAGATTTAGTCACAATGACGATTAATGTCGATTATATTTTTGGTGGGGGAATGACACTTCATATTCATACATCCTTCAATAGGTAATTTTAGTAGCATAAAACAAGATGGTTAATCCATTCGGGATTTAAACATACAGAACCGAGCAACAAGCATTCCTGATAAATGACTGATGATTCCACAGCATCTCGCAGATTACACCACAAATTAATTCTTGTTTACATCGTTTCTGCATCCAGTCCAGTGAGTGCATGATCTGAACAACGCATGTGTGATTAATTATGATGCCAATAATACCTACCCTAATGGTGCGGAACCCTGCATAAAGATTGTATGATCTTAAATGTATTCCACAATAACACTTTCATTCATTTTCACTTTAATCGCGACAGTCTTAAGATTTAGTTTAACTGAGCAGGGAATATTTTGCTTATGTTTAAATGCTCAAAGCGCACGCTCTCCCATGAAAAACAAAACCAAGCAGACTTAATAAGGGCCTACTCATGTATTTAGTTCTCGGTTTACCATAATTTGTCAGATAGTCGGAGAATGTTTATTAATGAGTTTAATAAAAGCATCCTCAATAGATGAGCCTGAAGCAGCTAAACCGTGGTCAAGGCTGTCGATATGAACGGGCAGTTCATATCGACAGCCTTGACCACGGTTTAACGAGGCTCGTGGGTATATTTAACTGGTAGTATTACCGGTGTGTTAATACAATAGCATGCCTAGCAAATATAACTTCAATTAGCTTTGGACAGTGAGCAATGTCTGAAGCATATTCACCAACTTAGCACTAGGCAATAAAATTAAAAGAAACTTTGCTTAACTTTGTGAAGACGTCCGGAGATGAATTAAAGGTGAAATGGTCAGTTATTTGTGGATACTTTGGTTCTTCTTGAATATCTAGCTTCTTCCAGCAGGGACGCAGATCTCGTGTAAAGTTGTGAGTCAGTCGTATTAGTACAACTTTGGCTATGAATCGTGGGCAAAGTGTCTATATCAAATGCTCGCTCATATCACTTTCAGTCCATCACTTGACAAACAAGGCAGCGAATTCGCTTAAGTTCACGACTTGAAATCTGGTAAGATACTCTGTGGGAATCCTGCCAAAAAATCCTGATTTTAACGATTCCTATGGAGATAGATTCGCCGTCTGATTAGCTCCTGAGCGAGTGATAGCTCTTGCAAGCCGTTGAGCATTCTTACCGAGCAGTGGTGCCACGTATATATGTCCTGTGTCTTAATAGGAGAGTGGTAGTGATTGGAGCTATTTGACAGCTGACCGCATCAGCTCGTCGCAGCCTATGCCTCCGTAGCCTGACTGAACTAACTCTGCGCTCGATTAAATGACGTGTCAATCTGAGCAAAATAACTCTTTAAAATAACTCATAAAATTCTAGTTATGGCAATCACTCTCTCAATAACTTTTTCCTTGTTTGGAAAGTCATGGGAAGCCAGGAGCACTGCCATGGGAGTTTATTTTCTATTTGAGCTGATGGCAATGCAAAAATCACATTTGCTGCACTCTTGATCCCTTTTAATAAACGGTAACGGCTTCCGCTTTCATTACATTAATATACATAATTCAGCAGATTCATGAACATATTTTTAGCTTGCAGACATACAGAAATAACAATTTAATAACAATAATAATGAATAACAACGATGTTTTAGCATTGAAAGAATTAGCTTGATTTACAAATAACGTTCAAATAATATGAAGCTTCATATTTGGTGCTCTGCTGAACTTTTTAAAATATAGGCCTACTTTATTTGTATTCCTCCAGGGGGCGCATGACATTAATGTAATAAATCATAGTGAGACTCTTGAACCTTAGAGAAATCTTTATTGATAATTTCTGGCAGATACATTAGGCATGTAGATAGCTGTAATAGTAAAGTGAGATCTGCCTGTCTTATGTGAGGAAAATATAAAAATAAGACCTTATAAACCATTAAAAAAAATTTAAAAAGGAAAAGAGATGGCACAAGCTCAAGCAAACATCAGTAGTTATTAGGACAAATATAGTAGAAGAACAAAGCTGACTTTGAAGAACCTTTAAAGTTCTGGATTCTGCTTTAGATTTCAGTTGTTTCTGAAAAAGATAAATATATACATAAAGCCATTAATTAACAAATCTCACAAATATTTATACATGCAGAAAGGGGTTGTAAGAAATTACATAAATTATGTACCTGATGAGAGAATCTGTGCTTGATCATGTTCAGCTCTTCTGGATCTGATGTCATAAACCAGAAGAATGACAGTAGCCACGCCCACCAGAGCAGAGAGGACCAATCGGATCACAGCTTCAGTAGAACCACAACAGTGGACAGAGCCTGAGGAATAAAACACATCAAACTGAGATCAGCTCAGTCAATAAACAGTAATATCAGCTCTAATATCAGCTGCTGAACCTGAACATGGTTGACAGAGCTTGCTGATGTCCGGATGTATGGTCTGGTTGCTCATGGGATTGTTGGCCACACAGCTGTAGCTGTTTTTATCCTGATATTCCACCTCCATAGGTAGAGAGGGAAGGATGAAGAGCTCAGACACACTGATGCTGGACAATAAACTGTTTCCTTTGTACCAGGAGAGAGTAACATGACCAAAATTAAACACTGAACACACCAATGAACACGATGAGGATGATGATGATGAAGAACAGTTTGTTGAGTTACTGCTAATGAAAGGGACCTGCAGACGAGCTGAAAACATGAGAGAGTAAAGATAATTTAAGATAAATTAAGATATTCAAGCAAATGAGGAAAAAACTTTGACTGGTCAAAAAGGCATTTTTATCTGGTACAGAAAGTTATATGAACCTGGAAGTTATAAATGTAAATTTGACTAATTAAAAATAAAACATCATGTAAATGATAAGATATAGATAATCTTTACAGCTGTAATAACTCCACTTACCATAGACGGTGAGATTGTAAAACTTGGTTCTGTCAGTGTATAGATAATACTTTCCACTGTGTTCAGTTCTTGTGTTTGTGATGGTCAGAGATCCAGTCTGATGATCCAGCTTCAGTCTGTCTCTGAATCTCCCATCAAGAACATCATCATACACTTTACTCATGTCATTCGTTACACTGATTTGAGCTATTAAAATGTTGTTAAGTCCAAATCTCCATTGAATCTCTTTATAATCCATTTCAGTTCGACCAGAGTTTAGAGTGACTGAATCTTCCTCCATCACTGATATTTCCTCTGCACCACAAACACACACATAGAGAAGAAACAAAGTTTGACACACATTAAGACTTTTACATAACTTAATGATTATTTAGAAAAGTTAATGGTTTGAAATTTAAATGTAATGAATATTATCATAAAACAACAGAACTGACACAGCAAATGGATGATGGTTGGATTAATAGATGCATCTTTAAGTTCAAATGTAAAACAGGCAAAACTGATATTTAACCCACCATAGACACTGAGAATGAAAAGTGTCTTCATAAGGTTGATCTTGAGTTCAAAACTGCTGTCTGTGGTTCTGGTGTTTGTGATGGTCAGAGACCCAGTTTGACCATCCAGCTTTAGTCTGTCTTTGAATTTCCCATAGAAGCCATCATCATATACACTGCTGGTTTTCTCCAGTACATTGAATTCAGCAATTAGAGGTCCTTTATGTCCAACTCTCCACTGAATCAGATCAACATCCATCACTTCGATAAGATCATTGATCAGAGTGACAGAACTGTGCTTTTTGACTGACATGATCTTCAGTCCTGTTTCACCAATCACACACACACACATAAAGAAATAATATCATAACAGATTTGTATTAATTATATATCTGTGTCGAATAAAATATATAACTCACTGATGACAGTAAGATTAAAGGACTTGATCACACCGTTGATCTCCATTTCATAACGTCCAGCATGTTTCACTGTGATGTTTGTGATGGTCAGAGATCCAGTTTGATCATCAAGCTTCAGTCTGTCTCTGAATCTCCCATCAAGAACATCATCATACACAGTCATCCTGTCAGCCCATTTATTGATTTCAGCTATTAAAGCGTTTTCACTTACAAACCTCCACTGAATCACACTGTCATCCATCATTTCAGTAAGATTAGAGTTAAGAGTGACAGATCTTTCTTCAACAGCTAACATCTCTCCATCATCGGCAATCACTCCTGAAGAACAGAGCTGATTAAAATCTGTTGTTGGTTTGATGAAACTTCACTAAAATACATTACTAATAATATTTTAAATGTGAAGAGAAGAACATTGTGCAGCAGTGCAAAGACAAAGATGATAATTGAAAAGAGAAATTAACTTTTCTTTGGAACAATAACTGTATAGCAAGAATTTATACAGAATTTATCAAACTTGGTCTCACAGTTCAATTATTTTCACATGAGAATATATACATGACCAGTTATTTATTCCATGGTACAAGAACAGAAGCAAATGAAGCGATGAAAACATATTTCAAACTCACCAATCAGACGCCACAAACTCAACCAGAACAAAACTAATTTGAAAAACATTTTCTTCATCAGTTCACTGCAAAGCCCACAATAGTGATGATTAAAATGTCTGAAAACCCCCTGAAAAATGCATGAACTTTAATATTTATCTGGCTCTGACCACAGATTCCGCTACAATGTACGCTTCTTTTATATCATACAAAAATCAATAAGCTTTTGCTGATCTTACATTTTCAAATGAATTCCAGCCCTGTATGAAGATTTATTGCAGGAGTGTTAGATTAGATATCTATTCATCATCTTTAATGTCAGTTTCTTGCGTTCAATCATTAAATTCATTTAGAATAACAAGACACTATGGGACTGTTGCCAATCAAATGAAATCACTATCAACAAAATCCATCTTTGCGCGGCAGAGGAAGCAGAAGCTGCATCTCAAAAGATATGAGAGGTCAAAGTGGGGTGGATTTTTTCCACTGGAGAAGGTTTTATTGTGAATTATGGACTCATAATTTGGATTTTTGATAGTAGTGACACTTAAAATCATAAAAAGACATCTTAAAAATAAAAATTTCTGCAAAATTGTATTTTGGATGAACTTTTACTTTAATGAAGTAATTGAATCATTTTTTCAATTAAACTCAGCGCACTCGGAACAGCTGTGGGATCTCGGTCTGCTACCGAGGCCTTCACCATCACTGACCCCCACTACTGCATCTCGCCCACAGCGGAGGCGCCACAAGCGGTGTGAGAGGAAGCAGAAGAGGGGTAAGGGCGGAGGTATCCGGGCTAGGCTAACGGCTAAGTTAACGGCTAACCCACACAAGCCATCTATCCCCACCATCATTAGGGTGGCCATTCGTGCCATTTTCGCAGGACACATCCTGGCCAGGATTTCTATATTGCCTAAAATATCCAGGTTTTGGCTTTGGTTTCCTGTTTACATACTTAATGACGGTAATGATCATTTGACCAATAACCTGCAAACATTGTACGTATATCAACCAATCGAGGTGCGCGAGAATGTGGGATCTACAGAGAACGGTCAAAGCGATGCAAATACGTGTACATTTTAGTGTTGGACTGGAAAGCAGCATTGAGCTGACTGATCGGTGTATGACATCAAAGTAATGTGGGAGCGATTCAAAAGCACAAGAAGCCATTGGTCTATGCAGCGCAAACAAAGCCAAACCGTGGATATTTTAGGCAATATAGAAATCCTGGCAAGGACATGTCCTGTGAAAAGGGCATGAATTGCCACCCTAACCATTGTACTGGCTAACGTACGCTCTTTGGACAATAATGTACAGTTCTCTCTCTCCACCTTCAATACCACGACTTAGGTGTCCTTGAGCAAGGCATCGAACCCCCAACTGCTCCCCGGGCGCCGCAGCATAAATGGCTGCCCACTGCTCCGGGTGTGTGCTCACAGTGTGTGTGTGTGTTCACTGCTCTGTGTGTGTGCATTTCGGATGGGTTAAATGCAGAGCACAAATTCTGAGTATGGGTCACCATACTTGGCTGAATGTCACTTCACTTTCACTTTCACTTTCAATAAACTGGACTATACTGAGGGAATATACTGCTATACTGCTCATTTCAGTTTACATTCCCCCGAATAACATCAACAGCAACAGGAACAACGCACTAAATGAACTGTACCAGCACATTAGTGAGCAGCAGACAGCACACCCTGATGTTTTTCTCATCATAGCTGGGGATTTCAACCATGCTGACTTAAAGAATGTGTTTCCAAAAATAAACCAACACAAGGTAATAACATTTTGGACTTTGTTTACACCACACAGAGAGGAGCTTCCAAAGCCACCGCCCCCCCACATCGGAGCCTCAGATCACATCACTGTCATGCTAATGCCTGCATACAGACCACTCATTAAAGTCGCCAAACCAGTTTACAAACAGATTAAAGTGTGGCCAGAAGGATCATCAGAGGTTCTTCAGGACTGCTTCAACACAACTGACAGGGAAATGTTTAAGCAGGCTGCCACATACAATATCACCACTGACCTCCAGGAGTACTCAGAGACTGTCACTGCTTACATCAACAAGTGTATTGATGATGTAACAGTGACAAAAACCATCACTGTCCAGGCCAATCAGAAGCCATGGATGACAGGGGAGGTCTACAGACTCCTGAAGACACGGAACGCTGCCTTCAGAGCTGGAGATGAGGTGGGCCTGAGAACAGCCAGGGCCAACCTGTCCTGCGGCATCAGAGAGGCTAAGAGACAGCACTCCAGGAGTATAGCCCATCAATTCAGCGACAGCAGAGACACTAGGAACCTGTGGCAGGGGATACAGACCATTACGGACTACAAGCCCCCACCACGGACCTGTGACAACAACATCTCTCTGCTAAATGAGCTGAACACTTTCTTCGCTCGCTTTGAGCAACAAAACAGCACCACTGCACAGAAGACTCCACCTCCTCCCGGCGACCAGGTGATGACGCTGACCCCAGACAGTGTGAGGGGATCCTTCAGCAGGATCAATGCACGCAAAGCTCCGGGTCCTGACAACATCCCTGGGTGTATACTGAGAGACTGTGCAGCAGAACTCACTGATGTCTTCACAGACATGTTCAACATCTCACTGAGACAGGCTGTTTTCCCACATGTTTCAAAACTATCACCATCATTCCATTTCTGAAGAAGCCATCTCCATCCTGCTTCAATGACTACCGTCCTGTTGCACTTACTCCCATCCTCATGAAGTGCTTTGAACAGCTAATCATCCACCACATCAAGTCTGCCCCCCCCCCCTGGACCCCTTCCAGTTTGCATATCGGTTCAACCGGTCGACCGATCATACCATCTCCAGCTCATCAACAGCTCATTTGCAAACTGATCCAGCTGGGGCTCAACACTTCGCTGTGCAACTGGCTGTTGGACTTTCTGACTGGAAGACCTCAGGCAGTATATGGGTCAGCAGTAACACATCTAGCACTATCACACTGAACACTGGGGCCCCCCAAGGATGTGTGCTGAGCCCCCTCCTCTTCACTCTACTGACCCATAACTGCACACCATCACACCAACTCCAACCTCTTCATTAAGTTTGCGGATGACATGACTGTTGTGGGTTTCATTAGCAACAGAGATGAGATAAACTACAGAAGCGAGGTGAGCCGCCTGGTGCAGTGACAACAATCTCTCTCTGAATGTGGAGAAGATGAAGGAGATTGTTTTAAGACTTCAGGAGAGAACACACTCAGCATGCTCCTCTGACCATCAACGGTGCGACTGTGGAGAGAGTGAGCAGCACCAAGTTCCTGGGTGCGCACATCACAGAGGACCTCTCCTGGACTGAAAACACAGCAGCACTGGCCAAGAAATCACAGCAGCGTCTCTACTGCCTCCGCAAACTGAAGAGAGCCAGAGCCCTGGCCCCATCATGTACACCTTCTACAGAGGCACCATCGAGAGCATCCTGTCGAGCTGCATCACTATGTGGTATGGCGCCTGCAACGCGTCCTGCTGAAAGACTCTGCACCGCATAGTGAGAGCAGCTGAGAAGATCATTGGTGTCTCTCTCCCCTCCCTCCAGGACATTTACACAACCCGTCTCACCCGCAAAACCCTCTGCATCAGAGGTGATCCCACTCACCCATCACACAGCTTCTTCAGTCTGCTGCCATCAGGGAGGAGACTGTGGAGTCTCCAGGCCATGACCAGTAGACTGAAGGACAGCTTCATCCATCAGGCTGACAGGCACCACTGAACTATGAATGCAATTTCGATTCTCTGTATGTATATACTGTACATGTGGAAATTGACAATTAAGCAGACTTGACTTGACTTGACTTTCAAATTGGATGAGAAGATTAGATTATATATAAAAAAATCATTAAAGCATTTTATATTACATAATCTAGCATTAGCAAAGCAATATTTGGTAATGTAGCATTTTTCATGACAAACACTCTTATTTTGAGCATTTATGTGAGAATTTGTATAAGCTCCAATCTATATAAGAGTATATATAAGACTCTCTATATACATTTGCACAGTGTATTGTTATAGTGTTAGTTAATTAAATATAAGTTGAGTTATAGTTATTTTATATATAATAATGAGTTCTGTATTGTACAATTAGATGCTGTTAAATCATTACACGGAGACTAGTTCACTGATTGTTATGTTCAGAGTTAGTATGCTCATGGGTTCTGGTGCGGATGGTTTTAGTCAAACACATCAGCACTGGGCAAGAGCATGAACCCCGCTGTTGTAAAGTTATGCTTTACTAAGTATAAATGGTATATGTGAGGATTTCCAGTCAGGATTTAGACCGCATCATAGTACTGAAACTGCTCTCCTTAGAGTTACAAATGATCTGCTCTTATCATCTGATCGTGGGTGTATCTCTCTATTAGTTTTATTGGATCTTAGTGCTGCGTTTGACACAATTGACCACAACATTCTTTTGCATAGACTTGAACACTTTGTTGGCATCAGTGGAAGTGCATTAGCATGGTTTAAATCGTACTTATATGACCGCCATCAGTTCGTAGCAGTGAATGAAGATGTATCATATCGATCACAAGTGCAGTATGGAGTACCTCAAGGCTCAGTACTAGGGCCGCAACTCTTCACGCTTTATATGTTACCCTTGGGAGATATCATCAGGAAACATGGTGTTAGCTTTCACTGTTATGCTGATGATACACAGCTCTATATTTCCTCGCAGCCCGGTGAAACACACCAATTTGAAAAACTAATGGAATGCATAGTCGATATAAAAAATTGGATGACGAGTAATTTCTTACTGCTAAATTCAGAAAAAACAGAGGTGTTAATCATAGGGCCTAAAAACTCTGCTTGTAATAACCTAGAACACTGTCTAAGACTTGATGGCTGCTCTGTCAATTCTTTGTCATCAGTTAGGAACCTAGGTGTGCTACTTGATCGCAATCTTTCCTTAGAAAGCCACGTTTCTAGCATTTGTAAAACTGCATTTTTCCATCTCAAAAATATATCTAAATTACGGCCTATGCTCTCAATGTCAAATGCAGAAATGTTAATCCATGCTTTTATGACTTCAAGGTTAGACTATTGTAATGCTTTATTGGGTGGTTGTTCTGCACGCTTGGTAAACAAACTACAGCTAGTCCAAAATGCAGCAGCAAGAGTTCTTACTAGAACCAGGAAGTATGACCATATTAGCCCGGTCCTGTCCACACTGCACTGGCTCCCTATCAAACATCGTATAGATTTTAAAATATTGCTTATTACTTATAAAGCCCTGAATGGTTTAGCACCTCAGTATTTGAATGAGCTCCTTTTACATTATACTCCTCTACGTCCGCTACATTCTCAAAACTCAGGCAATTTGATGATACCTAGAATATCAAAATCAACTGCGGGAGGCAGATCCTTTTCCTATTTGGCGCCTAAACTCTGGAATAACCTACCTAACATTGTTTGGGAGGCAGACACACTCTTGCAGTTTAAATCTAGATTAAAGACCCATCTCTTTAACCTGGCATACACATAACATACTAATATGCTTTTAATATCCAAATCCGTTAAAGGATTTTTAGGCTGCATTAATTAGGTAAACCGGAACCGGAAACACTTCACATAACACCGTACTTTATACATCATTAGAAGAATGGCATCTACGCTAATATTTGTCTGTTTCTCTCTTGTTCCGAGGTCACCGTGGCAGCCAGATCCAGTCTGTGTCCTGATCAGACAGTGGATCAGCACCTAGAAAGGACCTCTACTGCCCTGAAAGACAGCAGAGACCAGGACAACTAGAGCCCCAGATACAGATCCCCTGTAAAGACCTTGTCTCAGAGGAGCACCAGGACAAGACCACAGGAAACAGATGATTCTTCTGCACAATCTGACTTTGCTGCAGCCTGGAATTGAACTACTGGTTTCGTCTGGTCAGAGGAGAACTGGCCCCCAAACTGAGCCTGGTTTCTCCCAAGTTTTTTTTCTCCATTCTGTCACCGATGGAATTTCGGTTACTTGCCGCTGTCGCCTCTGGCTTGCTTAGTTGGGGTCACTTCATCTACAGCGATATCATTGACTTGATTGCAAATAAAAACAGACACTATTTCAACTGAACAGAGATGACATAACTGAATTCAATGATGAACTGCCTTTAACTATCATTTTGCATTATTGAGACACTGTTTTCCAAATGAATGTTGTTCAGTGCTTTGACGCAATGTATTTTGTTTAAAGCACTATATAAATAAAGGTGATTGATTGATAAGTAAAGTTTCTGCAATGGATTATCTTTGTTGTGTGCTTCTCTCCACACCTCCACTGACACTGATAGGTTAACGTTACACAACAGTATAAAGACTTTGACTACTGATATAAACTTCTTGTATTTTCTATGTAAAATAAGCAGAATAATTGCATCATAAATGTAAATAAGACATCAGCAGTTCATATGGATTTGTCTGGAACACTTTTTTTGTCAAACAGAGCAAAAACAAATAATATAACGTCTAAAATGGAACTCAATATTTACTCCTTGTTTGTTGAATTGTTGTATGAAATCAAAATTACATTTGCAATCTTGCTGATATTTGTGAAAAACAGCACTCTTGCTAATGTGATATGACTTTTCCCCTCACGTCTAAAATATTGGGGTCATTCCAACAGACTAAATCATGCAGTGAAGGCATGCACTTTTATTTGCACATGTGCACTAGCTTATCACACTAAACTACTGAAACACACAGTGTGTACATCCAGCAGAAGCTGTTTATCGACCCAACAGATCACACTTCTGTACAGATAAAACATTGGAGGAAAACTATTGCAGGGCATTTTGACTCATAAACCAGTAGATCACATTTATGATGTTTGTGTTGTTACAACCAAATTCATGAGTAAAAGTTATTGAAAACATACAGTAACTAGTAGGCTAAATGTTATTTGATTAATTGTGAGATTTGGTCTTTGGAAAATTTGATAAAAAATATGCTTGAGTTTATAATGAGATCTCTAGCTTTTGATCTTTAAACGTGTAGACTTTAGTATTTGGGCAAATCTGAGCAAGATAACTCATTTGAAACTATTCGAAGCACATGTGAGGATACCATAGTCTTTTCTTCTAGAAAGAGAAGAGTAGAGGTCTGCATCAATGTTTTCTTAAATTCAAATTCACATTATGGTGGATTTACACAACAATTGTCACAGTTCACTGAGTACATAACAGTAACAAAGGTTTAAAAAAAAAAAAAAAAAAAAAAAACCATATTTTGAGAAATTTCTCAAAGGCCCATTTTTTAATGGTCAATTACTGACTGAAACTTAAGATGGCGCCAATGTCACCCATTTAACCCATTTGTGCCCAAATTATTCTGAATGCTTCATACATGGAGTCGTGTTATTAGTGTCCCATGTAAACTTGTTCTGCTTTTATTGTCCCCAATTATTATTATTATTAGTATTATTATTTTATTTTATTTTTTTACTGGGTTTGAATGTGTGGCAACTGTAGTTGCCAGTGGGCAGATATGTTGTATGCACACCTTTGATATTAAATTTGAATGGGAATCTTTGGCATCTAGTATCTCAAAATAACTGATTTCAACAGATCAATCTTTAGCCAAAACAAATTATTTATGTATAAAAGTCGAAGAACATTTAATGCAGACCCTAGAAATCTGCATCTAGCTTATCACTTTTGAAAATGAAAACACAACAAAGAAATCCATTCGTCCTAAAGTGGTGGAACATGGAGCAGTACATAGTGCAGCCATTAAGTTGCCCTAACAAGGTATTGTTTATAAAAAAGTTAAATAAAAGAAAAAAAATGAATAGAATGAAGAAAAATGACATCTAAAAAAAGAGGTAACAAAAGAGGTACACCTGAAAGAAATTTACACATTTTTAGGCCTGTTGTATTCAATGGCTGACTGTATTAGGTTATTTCAAATAATAATGTAAATGCCAAACTCATTACTTCTGAATTGTCTGAATTTCAACATTATAATGGAATCATAATCTAATAGTCCTAAAAAGAATTAGGGTCCAGACTGCATCCAGACTGGATGAAGGGGCCACAATATTTTACCTCTTACAAGGCATAATATCATAAAAGGGAGAAAAAGTTAATCAAAAAGCAAATAATCCCATGCGTTGGCTCTTTTATCTTTCCATTATTAGTTTTGTATGACTGACTGAAGTTTGTAAACTGCTGCTGTCACTTGAAAACTGGAACTGAAGCAAATGAAACAATAAAAACACATTTCAAACTCACCATTTGAACACCAACTAGAACAAAACTAATTTGAAAATCATTTTCTTCATCAATTCACTGCAAAGCCCACAACAGTGATGCTTAAAATGTATGACAAAACTCTAAAAAATGGCAGAACTTCAATATTTATCTGGCTGTGACCACAGTTTCCGCTCCAATGTTTGCTTCTTTAATATCATAAAAAGCTTTTGCTGATCTTACATTTTCAAATGAATTCCAGCCCTGTATGAAGATTTATAGCAGGAGTGTTAGATTAGATATCTATTCATCATCTTTAATGTCAGTTTCTTACATTCAAACATTATTCAATTCAATTCAAGTTTATTTGTATGGCACTTTTTATAATACAAATCGTTACAAAGCAACTTTACAGAAAATTATGTTTCTACAATATTTAGTAATAACTTATGGTGGTGAATGTCAGTTTGTGCACGTTTGACAGAATTTTTAGAAGAAAAAAAATTAATACAAGACGTAGTCAGCTAGACGATGAACATTATTAATATTATTAATTAATAATTATTATATGATGCAGTCATACATGTAACATTAAATTCATTTAGAATAACAAGACACTATGGGACTGTTGCCAATCAAATGAAATCACTATCATCAAAATCCATCTTTGCACGGCAGAGGAAGCAGAAGCTGCATCTCAAAAGAACAGCCAAAAGCTATGAGTTCGTAAAAAATAATTCCATCATTAAGACATTTTTAACCGTTGCTTCCATGTAAAATCTGAGACCATAATCCATAATAATGAATCAGGAGAAAAATATGCACAGATCAACCCTCTGTAGTCTTCTGAGGTCAGATTTAGAAGCTGAGCTGAACCAGACAGTTACTGAAGTGCAGAGGATGGATTCAATGATGGTGGAGTAGAACTGTTTCAGCAGCTCCTGTGGCAGGTTAAACTTCCTCAGCTGACGAAGGAAGTACAACCTTTGCTGGGCCTTTTTTACGATGGAGTCAATGTGAATGTCCCACTTCAGGTCCTGAGAGATGGTGGTTCCCAGGAACCTGAATGACTCCACTGCAGTCACATTGCTGTTCATGATGGTGAGTGGGGGGAGTGCAGGTGGGTCTCTCCTGAAGTCCACGATCATCTCCACTGTTTTGAGCGTGTTAAGCTCCAGGTTGTTGAGAGTGCACCAGACAGCCAGCTCTTTTACCTCCTGTCTGTAAGCAGACTCGTCACCGTCCTCAATGAGGCCGATGAGTGTGGTGTCGTCTGCAAACTTCAGGAGCTTGACAGAGGGGTCTTTAGATGTGCAATCGTTGGTGTACAGGGAGAAGAGCAGTGGGGAGAGAACGCAGCCCTGGGGAGCTCCGGTGCTGATTGTACGGGTGCTGGATGTGTATTTACAGGCAGAAGAGCAGTGGGGAGAGAACGCAGCCCTGGGGAGCTCCGGTGCTGATTGTACGGGTGCTGGATGTGTATTTTCCCAGCCTCACTAGCTGCTGCCTGTCTGTCAGGAAGCTGTTGATCCACTGACAGATGGAGGTGGGCACGGAGAGCTGATTTAGTTTGGGCAGGAGGAGGTTTGGGATGATCGTGTTGAAGGCCGAGCTGAAGTCCACAAACAGGATTCTCACATAAGTCCCCGGTCTGTCTAGGTGTTGCAGAACATAATGCAGTCCAATGTTTACTGCATCGTCCACAGACCTGTTTGCTCTGTAGGCAAACTGAAGAGGATCCAGCAAGGGTCCAGTGATGTCCTTCAGGTGGGCCAGCACCAGTTTTTCAAATGACTTCATGACTACAGACGTCATTTAGTCCTCTAATTTTAGATTTATTTGGGATGGGGATGATGGTGGAGCGTTTGAAGCATGAAAGGACTTCGCACAGTTCCAGCGATCTGTTGAAGATCTGTGTGAAGATGGGCGCCAGCTGGTGAGCACAGGATTTCAGACAGGCCGGTGTAACACAATCTGGGCCCGGTGCTTTTTTCCTTTTCTGCTTCTGGAAGACCTGGCACACCGCATCCTCACTGATCTGAATTGCAGGTGTGGGGGAGAGGGGGGATGCAGGAAGTGTGAATGGTGAGAGTGCTTGATTGGAGATGTGTTCAGGATGGGTTGCAGGAGTGGATGGTGTGAACGGTTGTTTGGAGAGACGATCAGGGCGGGTTTCAGGAGTTGTTATTGGTGTGTACGGTTATGTGGAGAGGTGTTCAGGGCAGGTGATGGGTGTTCTTTCAAATCTGCAGTAAAACTCGTTCAGATCGTCTGCCAGTCATTGATTCTACACAGTTCTGGGGGGTGGTGTCTTGTAAAGCCCTGCATTTCAGCCCGAGCCCGATGGGCCACAATTTATTTATGCCCCTAGGACCGGGCTTTGGGCCAATTTTCACGTTATAGCTCACATGCGGGCCGGGCCTTGGGCCTTTTTTCGTTATCCTTCTATTTATATTTTTAGGCATTAATAAAAATAAAAAAAGAGAGAAGTTGATGTCGACGATAGAAAAACAAACATAGAAAGACATTTCATAACCTCATAACTTTCATAATCTGATAATTCAACCTGTTATAATTACACTGACATACTGACATGACAGTGTCACGCACGCTTTTCCGTCAGTGCGACCCACGATTATACTTATATCTACTTATTGTAGTAGTAGCTATTATAGGCCCCTAAATTAATGTATTAATCATAGCCTAGTTGGCCAACTAATAATTATAAAATGATGATTCATGTAGCGTCGAGCATTTCTGTGTCTGCACCTGTTGCTGCGGGCCACGCAGCAAAGAAGAGAGTGCTGGCCGAGTTTGAAAACATTGTGGAGCAGGACGAGGATGACGATGATGAAGTACAGCAATACATGCCCCTCAATCACAACATGGAAGGTGATGGACGAGATGTGCTGCTATGGTGGAAACAGCACGAGACCCTGCTACCACAACTGTCAAGACTGGCTCGCTCTGTGTTTAGTGTCCCGCCAGCAGCAGCAGCGAACGTGTCTTCAGCGCCGCGGGAAGAGAGGAGGACGGGGTTAAAACCTTCCTCTCTCGAGGCTATTCTTTTTCTCCACGATGCTCTGTAAGAGACTGTTCTAACTTTTCGTTTGACTGGACTTTATTTTCATTTAACTGTTGGAAAATGGAAAAAAGAATGGACATGTTCTGTGGTGCATTTTTGAGGTAAAATAATCTGCAGAATTGTTTTTAATTTATTTAATCTAATTTGTTTAGATTGTAGGCTATTTCTCATTTTGTTTGCGAGCGCTGTTGCGAGTCTGCCTCGGTATTTAGAATTGTTTTATTTTACTCACAGTGGTTTAATAAATAAACATTTATTAAACTAACTGTCTGTGTGATATGCTTGATGTGTTTTATATCTATGAATTTTATTGTAGCCAATTAAAGTATTAGCGTTGATTTGAGAGGCTTAATTGATTTAATATGTTTTAGACTACTCGCTGTCGGCTCGGCTGATTAACATTAATCGTCATTTAAAAAAAAAAAATGCTCCAAACATTTTTCTAAATTAACTTGATAAAGAAATGAAAATAAACATAATACAAAACGGATCTATTTTAATTGCTGTAATAAAATAAAAAAATGGGCTCGTGCCGGACTCAGGCTTATAATTCTGATGAGCTGTCGGACACGGGTCGGGCTAGGGCCTGAGCTTCTAGGGCCAGGGCCGGGCTCGGTTATCTCTTTCAGACTTTTCCACACTGATGCTGAGTCGTTGGAAGTGAACTGAGTCCTTAGTTTTTCAGAATAATTCCTCTTTTTAATTAATTTAAATGATTCCAAGGTTTGTCATTGGTGTAAGTTAGATGAGTCCCAGCAGGAATACAGGTATCCTCATAGAAACTGATATAACATGTTACAGTCTCTGTGATTTCATCCAGATCGGTGGCAGCAGCTTCAAAAACACTCCAGTCAGTGAGGTCAAAACAAGATTGTAAATCCTGTATTATAATGGACTGAGGCAGCTCATTAGTCCATCTTTTTACAGTCCATAATACAGATTTAGCTGATTTTAGTTTCTGCCTGTAAGTCGGTATAAGATGAGTGATATGACTCCTTTATTGTGATGTAACAGTGATCCAATACATTACTGTCTCTAGTGGGACATGTGATGTGCTGTCTGTATTTTGTCAGTTCACCAGAGAGATTTGATTTATTAAAGTATATATCATTACAAAATCTAAGCCTCAAGCATCAACAATAGATCACTGTTTTTCAAATGAAAGCTTATAAAGAATGTATTTGCTACATTTGTGTAAGCAGTACACATCAAAACATGAAGAATGAAAACGCTGTACATACCAGATCCGTCTTAATAACGAGACATCTCACGAAGCACGGTTAGTCCAACGAAGCAATAACGTTGTAATATGGATCATAATCCCTTTGTTTACATTTCATTTCTTCAGCGACAGAATTGTTTGCGATCGTTATGGAATAACTCACGGTCAGAAACTGCGTCTTGGTAGTAAAACAACGGCATGGTTTTGCAGTGTACAGTGTCACAGACAGTATGAGACGATCCACTAAAAAAAGTGAAAGATA
This sequence comes from Carassius auratus, assembly GCF_003368295.1. Taxonomy (NCBI): domain Eukaryota; kingdom Metazoa; phylum Chordata; class Actinopteri; order Cypriniformes; family Cyprinidae; genus Carassius; species Carassius auratus. Next base: position 30,038,877 of record NC_039264.1, on the reverse strand, counting down.
GGCGGAAGTTTGTTTATTTCAATTCTGTCGCTCTCACGTGACAGCTCGTGACGTGCTCTGATGCACCTGTCAGCTAATGGAGGCAGAACTTAGCCATCGCCGTTTTCTTTGTTTGTTTTATTTTTCAACAGTTTTTATATATGTGTGAGCGTGAGTGTAAGATATGTGTGTCTTATGTTGAATGTGTCTGTATCTGCATGATTACCATCTGTTTGAGCGCAAATCAGCACGCTATTACTGTGGAATCACAGCTATCATTGTGAACGCCATCTATATGAATAGAGTGTGATTTATGATGCATCTCTATGATTACCATCTCTATAACTGGCAATTAGCACATCAACACGTGATAATTGACTATATGAACAGAAATTATGGTAAATGCTGCATTTCTAGCAATCTCAGGATGTACTGTAATTGGCATATAAAGTTAAATCTTGTTTATTTTATTTATCTATTTTTCTTACTCTAACTATTCTTATTGTATTTTTCTAGTGCTCAAATAAATCACTTATATGATGCCTACGTTTCTGTCTAGTGTTTTATAATTGGAAAAAAAAACATGCAGTGGTATGTTTAATGACTAAAATAGTTTGTAGAAGCCCTCAATACAGTTGGTATTTTTTTATTTTTATATTTGGGATGGGGGGTGTAGACATAGTCTCATAAAAATATTTGCAGATTTACTATTCAGATTTGAAATAGAAAATCATGAGACATGTGACATTCCACCCATTACTTTTCTAGATTGCTTCAGGACTCATTTCATGTATTTTTATATCAAATAAAAAAAAACGTCTCTAGGTTACATATGTATCCCTAGTTCCTCGAGGGAATGAGACGTTGCATCGAAACGCTTTGGGGAACGCGTTTAGCGTGAGCGACTCTGAATATGATATCTAATCTGTCTTATAGAAGAGTGTGACATCACAGGCGGGGTGACGTAAGTGACCAGGAAGCTATAAAGGCACGAGCCGTGCAGCTGGCTTCAGCTTCAAGTACCAGCTAACACCGGCAGGGGTGCCGGGGGTATGGCCTCGAGACGCAGCGTTTCGTTCCCTCGAGGAATTAGGGCTACATACGTAACCTAGAGACGCTACTCTTCAGGAACTCGAGCTGCGTCGAAACGCTTTGGGGAACGAGTACCAATGCTGCCAGACTACCAAACCCCTGCCTAGTGTGTATCCGAAGAGCACAGCTTAGGACGAGGGGAATGAAGTGCCTGGAGTGACTGGCATGTCTAAGCCAGAGAATCTTGCAAAAGTAAAAGGCGTGGACCACCCCGCAGCATTGCAGATGTCCAGCATGGTAGTCCACCTGCTAGAAAGGCCACTCCCGACAGCGGGGGACGACCAGAGGACTCAAAGTGGCGTTGATAGTCTCAACTATCCAACGACTAATAGTCTGCTTAGAAGCAGGAAAACCCCTCTTGGGGGGACCGCAGCATGCAGGCAATTGGTCCATTTTTCTCCACAGGGCAGCTCTGTGGGCGTATGCATTCAGCGCTCGAGCTGGACACACACAATTTAGCTTCTCTTGGTCGGGCTCCCGAAAGGGAGGAGGACAGAAGGCCTGCAACACTACAGGTTGTGGTGTGATAGGGGGCACCTTAGGAACATATCCCGCTCTAGGGGAATATGAACACTTTGGTCATGCCAGGTGCAAAATCAAGATAGGTAGGGGCCACTGAGAGGGCCTGTTAATCTCCTACTCTCCTCAGAGAGGTAATGGCCAACAGAAAGGCGATTTTAAGAGTCAGATGTCTGTCTGAGATATCTTGAATCGGATGAATGGAGATTTGCAAAGAGCTTCTAACACCACACCCAAGTCCCAGGGGGGAACACGGGACTGTACTGGAGGTCTCAGCCTCATCGCACCGTGGAGGAAACATGTAACTAAGGGGTGTCTTCGAGAAGGCCATCGAGAAGGGCGTGGTAGGCCGCAATGGCCGTCACATAAACCTTCAGCGTGGAGTGGGTCAACCCTGCAGAGAGCCTGCAGTTTCCACCTCAGGGCGTAAAGTTTCCTCGTTTTCGACATTGTGATGTCTCTTGAGTTGCAAATAGGTCTGCTTGAGCCCTGCCAAATACTCTCCATATCTGCTTCACCACCTCTGGGTGAAGTCTCCATTCCCTGGGCCTCGGCCCCTGCCTCGACAGTTTGCTCCCATATTTAGTTTCCCAGGAATATATACTGCTCTTAATGAGAGGAGCTTGCTCTGGGACCACAACAGGATCTGGTGTGCCAGCTTGTGCAAAGGGTGCGAAGGCAGACCTCCCTGGTGGTTGATGTAAGAGACCACCGATGTGTTGTCGGTGCGCACCAACACATGGTGACCCCTTAGGTCTGGGAGGAAGTGCTTCAGTGCACGATAAACTGCTGGCATTTCTAGACAATTGATATACCATGTTAGATGGTGACCGCTCCACAGACCACGTGCAGGGTGGCCACTCATGACTGCACCCCAGCCGGTGAGAGATGCGTCCGTCACTAGTATTACATGGCAACAAGGAGCTCCCAGCACCGGGCCCTGATTCAAGAACCAAGGTTTCTTCCACATGTCTAAGGCACGGAGGCAGCGCCGCGTGACCTTGATAGTGCGAAGTAGATTGGAGGGGAAAAAAGGGGAAAATCCCTTGGTCTTGAGCCACCACTGTAGGGGTCTCATGTACAGCAGGCCAAGAGGTATCACGTTGGAAGCAGCTGCCATCAAACCCAAAAATCTCTGAAATTGTTTGAAAGTAAGTGACTGGCCTTGTTTGACTCTCTCGACTGAGATGAGGATCGACTTGATACGAGCAAGGGACAATCGTGCCTGCATCGCGGTCAAATCCCATACTACGCCTAGATAGGTGGTTCTCTGAACCGGAGAAAGTACACTCTTCTTGGCGTTCAGTCTCAAACCCAGCTCCCCCATATGTGCGAGAACGACATCTCGATGCAGAGCCGCAACCTGCTCTTGACTGAGCTAAAATCAACCAATCGTCGATGTGGTTGAGAATGCGGATGCCCTGCATGTGCAGGGGAACCAGAGCCGCATCTACACATCTTGTGAATGGTGGGGTGAGAGTGCAAGGCCGAAGGGAAGTACTCGATATTGGTAGGCTTCGCCCCCGAAAGCGAACCTCAGAAACTTCCTGTGTTGTGGAAGGATGGAAATTATATATTGTGACAGACAAGTCCTCGGACCTGATCTGACCTACAGCATGCTTGATCGTGAGCATTTTGAACTTCAATCTCATAACTGAACGATTTAAGACCCTCAAGTCTATAATCGGATGCAACCCCCCATCCTTCTTTGCAACTGTGAAATACCAGCTGTAGAACCTGGACTCCCATTGAATATCGGCGGTACAGAGCCGAACTGAATACGATAGCTTTTTCTTCTGTGTGCAGGACCCATTGAGATACATTTGGAAGTAGTTTTCACGCTGCTAAATAATCTACTAAGGAAATCAGTCTCTCGAGGCTGACCTCTGGTGTAAGAGGCCCCCGCAGGGGCAGCGAGTGTCTCAGCCCCGCTACGCACACAGGGGCGGGAAATACTGAGAATGATGCTTGCTAGGGACCGCTGCGCCCTGGAACACTGGCAGGGTTGGCAGACCGGCCCCCAGATGGCGCTGAGGCGAGACGGGAACCGTGTAATGCGGTGTACGCCGCTCCACCCCAGTAGGGGCCGCCCTCTGCAGTCATGACCGAAACGTGTCAGGACTTCTTAACCGAGGGACTCACAGCCTGAAGTACGGCCCTCAGATCCGCCTTAGGCTGGGAAAACCCTGGTTCAGAGTTCTGACTACAGACTGGGAGGGCTGCTCCCACCCAGCAGCCCCTCCAGTATATATAATTTCTCAGAGTGAGATAAGTGTCATTATATTCCTCAGAATTTAATGCAAACAAACAATCAGACGAGTAAACACGGTCTGCATTGTTAATATAATTCATATCTAACTTCTCATAGTCAGATAGATACTGAATTTAATTCCTGAGAATTAATGCAGTTAAACAATCAGACGAGTAAAGACGGTCTGGTTTTGGTAAGATTTACATCAAAACTGAAAATGATGTAGTATACGCGTTGCCTCGGCAACACGCGAGCGCTTAGTCACACAAACAATATAAATCTCCTCGGAGATAAGTAGCTGCAGCTGCCAGTTCACAGAGGGGGAAGGAACCGCTCTTCGCATGCTTCTGAACCTCAAGAATGAACTCTAAATCTAGGGAATACGGGTGGAGATAGGCAGAGCCGTCTTCGCCCCATTCTTAGATATGCGAGAAGCACAGTCAGCCCCCTTATTTTTATTTTATTTTTTTCGAGAGCTGACTGCGTGAGCTGCGCTCCTCATTAATGCTGCTAGTTATACAGTTAGGCATAATATGTTTGTGAAACTGATGCTTGTGTAACTGTTTGTCTGTGCAACTGATGTTTATGCCGCTTATGTTTGTGCAACTGCGAGCTCATCGACGCCCTCCGTTTCAATCTCTTCAGAGAAAAAAGGCAGTGCGTCACGGCTGTCACTCGGGGGGGAAGGACCGCAGCACTCGGCTTCCGCACCTGGAGATTGGGCAGATCTGGCAGGTGAGGTAGGAGATAGGGACGCGCCCGTCTCCCTACCCTCCAGCAGATCTTATCTGCGAACCCAGCGAGTGCAGGCGCCGCTCCACCTAGGCAAAAGCAGGACGACACCGCGAGGAACGCTGGCGAAGACTCCCCCTCGAGAGAGTCCTCCGGGATCGAAACGTCCACACTGGCTTGTACCAGTGCAGGCAGTCGGCTCCCTCAAGAGCCGAAACAGCGTGCCTCAATCCCAGGCAGACCGCGCACAGACGTGATGAACACACAATCTGAAACGCGATCTGGATTGCCTTTCGGATGTCTCGTCTTAGCTTTGCTCTTTGACTATTGCTTACTCTTTGAGGAGCTAATAGTGACAAACAACAATAAATAAGACTGACAAGACAGAATGACATGCACACACAGAGCGCTTGCTGAAAACGCAGAAGCTGAAGCCAGCTGCGCGGCTCGTGCCTTTATAGCTTCCTGGTCGCTTACGTCACCCCGCCTGTGATGTCACACTCTTCTATAAGACAGACTAGATATCATATTCAGAGTCACTCACGCTAAACGCGTTCCCCAAAGCGTTTCGACGCAGCTCCAGTTCCTGAAGAGGAACTATTCAGTGTGGTAAAAAAAAAAAATTTCAAGGCGCTTCAGTGTCTATAACTTTTAATATTTTTGAGCATTATCAACTCTGGTTGATAAAAAGTGCAGCCCAAAGAGACTTCTTTCCAAAGACACCAAAAGTATGTGTAACACACTGAAGTAAGAAACAATTTCAATTTTAAGTTAGCTCGAACACTTCAGCTGTGAGTCCCATAATTGGGGGTCAGTTTAACAGATTAAAGGGGTTATATTATGCGATTTCAAATGTTCCTTTCTCTTTGGAGTGTTACAAGCTCTTGGTGAATAAGAAGATCTGTAAAGTTGCAAAGACTAAAGTCTAAAATCCAAAGAGATAATCTTTATAAAAGTTAAGGCTTGTCCACCCCCACCTAAAATGGCTCGTTCTAACACGCCCCCACCTATCTACATCATTATGTGGAAATATTTGCATAATGCCGCCCAGATGTTCACACAAACAAAGAAGGCGTACTTTTTATTCTCATTGTAGTATTGTTGTTGTTGCCACCAGCATGTCATATAGATGCTGTGTGTTTCACTGTCAAAGTGAAACTACTTTGTTTGGCCTTCCAAAAGAGGATGATATCAACTTCATCATGCCTGGAGCTGATCCATGCTGGTCGCTGGAGAAATACATCAGCTTTGCACTGTGGATCGCAGAATGGGCTTTCACTGTGAATGAAGCGGAGTACATCCCGGGATCATCACAAGTGGTTGCTGCAAGAACGAGGTACGCTCCTTGATAGAATCTGCCTCTGCTCACTCAAGGCCAAGGTGATTGACACTGTTTTATTGAGAAAGCAAAACTATGTTTTTGCCTTCCAAAAGAAGAAACGACTAGAAATGTTTTATCACATTTATAATGGGTTTTATGTTTATGTCTCATCGCTCTGACTGCCACTCAGGCATCACAATATGTTAAGTGGTGTAACATTTCCGTCACACGCTTAAGGCATTCAGCCAATCACAATGCACTAGATAGCTGGCCAATCACAGCACAGCTCGCTTTTCAGACCAATGAGCCTTGTGAAAATCATTGCATTTCAGAAAGGCAGGGCATAGAGGAGAAACAATAATGTACTGTATGTGGAAAATAATGTTTTTTTTTTTTTTTTTTAACCTTAAACCACATAAACACATTTCATTACACCAAATACACAAAATAATCTTCTTTTAGCAGCATCATATGACCCTTTAAAAAATAACATTGAAAAAAGTTTTTAGTGGTATAAATATTAGCTAAATAATAATATTACAAACAAGGTTACAAACAATTGTTACAAACAACGTTTAAAATAATGTAACACTTTTTACTAAATGTGGCTCATTAAAATATACACATGGCTTGTATTCCTCCAGGGAGCGCTCAGCATAATAAATATAGTAAAACATGGAGAGACTCTTGAACTTGAGAGTGAGAAAGCTTTATTGATTAATGTAAATAGATACGGTAAATACACAGCAGTAGAGTGTGATCAGTTTGTCTTATCTGAAGAAAATATAAATCCTTATACAAAGCCTTTCAAATTGAATGAGAAGATTAAATTATTTAAAAAAATATTAAAATAAAAGCATGATATATTACATAATCTAGCATTATCAAAGAAATATTTGGTCATCTTAAAAAAAATGGCAAAAACTAGCATTTTGAGCATTTATGTCAGAATTTGTCATGGTTTGTTCTCAAATGATCTTCTGTGGAGGAAATGAGCCACCTATAAAACAAACAAACACCAACATATGAATATTTAAATCGATTAGAAATAGGCTAAATGAAGATTAATTTATTATATATGCATAAAAAAATCAGTTATATGAAAAATTTACATAATTACATCCCTGATGTGTGAATCTGTGCTTGATCATGTTCAGCTCTTCTGGATCTGATGTCATAAACCAGAAGAATGACAGTAGCCACGCCCACCAGAGCAGAGAGGACCAATCGGATCACAGCTTCAGTAGAACCACAGCAGTGGACAAAGCCTGAGGAATAAACACATCAAAATGAGATCAGCTCAGTCAATAAACACTAATATCAGCTCTAATATCAGCTGCTGAACCTGAACATGGTTGACAGAGCTTGCTGATGTCCAGATGTGTGGTCTGCTTGCTGCTGGGATTGTTGATCACACAGCTGTAGCTGTTTTTCTCCTGATATTCCACCTCCAGAGGTAGAGAGAGACTGATGCTGAGATCAGACACACTGATGCTGGACAATAAACTGTTTCCTTTGTACCAGGAGAGAGTCACATGACTCACATTCACCACTGAACACACCAATGAACACGATGATGATGATGATGATGATGAAGAACAGTTTGTAGAGTTACTGCTGATGACAGGAACCGGCAGACGCGCTGAAAACATGAGAAATACAGTATGACCAAATCTAATTTAGTCTTATTTTCAGTTCAATGTGTTCAACAGTCTGTAATCTCAAACTGTAAAATGATTTTATTTGAAGGACAAGACACATGACCTCTACTCACCATAGACAGAAACTCTGAATGCTTTTGACTGTTTTGTTAACCGTAGTATATAAAGTCCAGTCTGTTCAGTTGTGATGTTTGTGATGGTCAGAGATCCGGTTTGATTGTCCAGCTTCAGTCTGTCTCTTGATATCCCAAACATTCCACCTGCTCTAGTGATTCCAGCTATCAAAGACTTTAAATTATTTTTTGTTTCAGTCTCCCACAGTATGCTATTTTCGCTTATTTCAGTAAGACCTGATTCTAGAGTGACTGAATCTCCCTCCGTCACGGACAATGACTTCCCGGCTTCAGCATCACCAAACACAAACAGGGTTTGTCACAGATAAAGACTTTTAAATCACTTTTCGCTTGACATATAAATTCCAGTTTACAATGTCAGAAAATGAAATAACTCACCATAGACGGTGAGTCTGACTGTTGTCCTCATTGGTGCGCTGGTTGATACACTATAATCTCCAGCATCTTCAGTTGTGATGTTTGTGATGGTCAGAAATTTGGTTTGACTGTCCAGCTTCAGTCTGTTTCTGAATTTCCCGCCAAAAACATCATCATATACAGTCATGTTGCCGGTTGTTACATTGATATAAACAATCATATTATTCTCAAACAACCACTGAATCCAATCACCAGGCTTTATTAGAATAAAACCAGTGTTTAGAGTGACAGACTCTCCTTCCACCGCTGACTGTAATGCAGATCCTGTAGCACCAAACATTCCTGAAGAACAGAGTTTGTCACAGATCAAAATCACTTGATGTCACTTTGATGAAGCTTCACTAAAATACTTTTTATCATTTCAGAGTTTTTTATTGAACAATAACTTTAGGTTTCATATTTAACTGAGTCAAACCTTAATAACTGAACAAAGAGTTGAATTCAAACTTGTTCAGAGTAAAATAACACATTTATTTCCATATGAGAGAAACAGTGAATGATACTCTTCTCTAATTTAACCAGCACTTTATTACGATACCAGAACAGAAGCAACTGAAGCCATAAAAACACATTTTAAACTCACCAACCAGACGCCATGAACAGAACAATACGAATATGAGGAACATGTTCATCGTCAGTACAATATATTGATGCTTGAAATGTCTGAAAACACTCTGAAACACGACTGAAGAACTGACATTTATCTGGTTGGATCCTCCCTCAACAGGATTCGACTTGCATCACAGTGTGATTTGTCAGAGGAAGTCATGAAAATGAGCAAGATTTTGCTGACCTTGTATTTTAAAAGGAATTCCGTCCCTTTATAAAAACTAATAGCAGAAACCTGAAGTTTTCCATGAGTGTTGGATTAGATATTCATGATATATTCATCATCAATTTCTTAGATTTAATCAATAAATTAAATTAGAATAATAAGACACCAATCAAATGAAATCAGTATCAACAAAATCCATCTTTGCACAGCAGAGGAAACACAAGCTGCATCTTAAAGGAACAGATCACCTAAAAATGACATTAAAGGAACACTCCGACTTTTTGGGACTTTGGCTTATTCACAGTATCCCCCAGAGTAGATAAATCCATACATACCTTTTTCATTTCTGTGCGTTCTGTAAGTGTTATTTGACGCACCCACCGCTAGCCTAGCTTAGCACAAAGACTGGATGTAAATGGATACTGTTAGCATAGTAATCCCAATAAGAGACAAAATAATGCAAACATTTTCCTATTTACATGTTGTGATCTGTATAGTCACAGCGTGTACAAATAACAAGGCTATATGAGACAGAGGCCATTTTAATTGTATAAATACTGGGAACTATATTCTCACTAGGCGTAGGAGCACAGCTAACGTTACTTGGGCGGAGTGGCTGCTTGGGCGGAGTGATTAGCGCAGCACACGAGACACGCTGTTGATGGTTCCGTAAACAAAACAAGTGACTAGCTAGACGCGACTCGTGATCATGGCTGACTTTGAGGAATTGTCAGACTCAGAGGAATTTTACTGTTTATCAAACCAAGATCCAGAACCATATAGTTTTGAGCCAGAATACACAGACGAGGAGTTACAAACTTTGGAAGCTGTAAGACAAGATGTCGAAGGGAGAATCAGAACGAACACGGACTGGTGCTGTAAATGTGGAACATGCCAACCTACGCCGACAGAACCGAGCCTCTGTTGTAATGAATGAGACCGGGTATTGCCATCAATGTCAAGGCTTGATGACAATCAAAATATTTGCGTCACTACCACGGAAGATTTCTCTGCCCTAATACACCCGGCAGTTGTCGCTTTTTTCCCCCATTGTGACAAGATCAACTGGAAGAAACACCCCATGCCGAGTGAACCTAATGGTCAGCCGTCCACCAAGTAAGTGATTTTGTTATAATGATCACGGGCAGTGTGTTCATGACAACACAATAATAACAATAAAGGGGATACACGGAGCCCCTATTCACGTAATAGTGTCAGTACTAAGGTTATATTAGATTAGCATGGCACTGTTACAGTATGGCTAATGTTAGTCATCTCAGAACATAACGGAACACTTACTGCAGCAACAGGTAATCCAATTTGTCCTGTCTTTATTATCGATGGGATGGCTGTATCCTTTAGCACACGTTTCATGGTCCGTGTGGCAACATGCATTTTTTCAAAATAGTCGTCTGCAGTAAAATGTTCAGAGCAAACGAAATACTTCGTGATGGTGTTATAGGTGTTTTTGGAACTATACCCAGAACAAGTAGCCATCGATTCATCAGTTCAGCGTTTTGGGTTGGAATTCTATGAAACATCATAGTATTACCTGGTCTCCCCTGTTTATTGTCGCAGCTCTTTACAATACAGTGAACACCCATGATTGTAAACTATAAATTTACTATCTAGTAATTGCTGACTCTATTACTCCAACTCTGAGCGAACACTCTGCTCATCACCACAGCGCGTCTCGTGTGCTGCGCTAATCACTCCGCCCAAGCAGCCACTCCGCCCAAGTAACATTAGCTGTGCTCCTAAGCCTAGTGAGAATATAGTTCCCAGTATTTATACGATTAAAAATGGTCTCTGTCTCATATAGCCTTGTTATTTGTACACGATGTGACTATACAGATCACAACATGTAAATAGGAAAATGTTTGCGTTATTTTGTCACTTATTGGGATTACTATGCTACCATTATCCATTTACATCCAGTCTTTGTGCTAAGCTAGGCTAGCGGTGGGTGCGTCAAATAACACTTACAGAACGCACTGAAATGAAAAAGGTATGTATGGACTTATCTAACTCTGGGGGATACTGTGAATAAGCTAAAGTCCCAAAAAGTCGGAGTGTTCCCTTAATGGAGAAATGTAGCATTCATTAACGGCCTTGCACACTGACTCCGATTTATTTCTTTATGGCTATGAAAATAATTGCTATGGATGAAAAAAAAGAAAGAAAAATAAATTGCCTTGAGTGTATGCAAATTGTGCTAGTAAATGTGAAAATTTGCTTTTGATTAACTGAGATTTGGTCTTGGTAAAATTTGAGGAGAAATATACTTGAGTTTATAATGAGATCTCTGGCTTTTGATTTGTAGATTTGCAGACTTTGGTATTTTGGCAAATCTGAGCAAAATAATTTGAAGCACGTGAGGTTACTTTACTCTTTTTTCCTGGAAAGAGAAGTGTAGAGGTCTACATCAATGATTTCTGAAATTCAAGTAACGTTATGGTGGATTTACACAACAATTGTCACAGTTCACTATATAGATAATAGTAATAAAGTTTTTTTTTTAAAAACACGCACTCAAAAGAAGATAGTTTGAGAAATTTCTCAAAGGCCCATTTTTTAACTGTCAGTTACCATTTCAAACTCAAGATGGGACCAGTGTATCCATTTAAACTCAAAATATTTGCCAAAAGGTTATAATAATAAACCATATTGTCAGGATTCCACCATCATCATCACTCCCTCCACCCACTCGCTCGTCATCCCCTGAATATTAATTGTCATCACCTGCATCTCTTCATCCTCATCACCGTCACCTGCTATCCTTCATCACTGCTCACCCTTATATACCCGCTCTCAACCTTCAGTCTCCGTCTGATCTCGTCATTACATGGCTTACAGACTCTGTCTCAACACTCGCCTGAGAATCCGCAATTCTTCTGAGAACCCTCAAAGATCGGCCATTCTTCTTCTGCCTTCAGTCCTCCTTCGGTGATCCCACTTCCACTTTAGGAGGGATCTGAATGGAGCTTACCGCAGAACGTTGAGGTCGAACAGGACAGGAGCAGATGAGATGATTGTCACTCCCGCAGTACAGACAGAGGTGAAGCTGGATGCGACGCTGGCGCTCAGAAGGAGTGAGATGGGTGGAGTCCACTTGCATGGGCTCAGGTGCTGTAGGAGAAGCAATGGGAATCGAGGACGGAGGACTGACAGCGGTAGATGGATTGTCACAGGCAGATAAACGTTGAGAAACTCGAATGGTCTTTTGAATGAGGTTCTCAATTCCCATGGAGTCATCATAAACAACCAATAGCTGACGGATGTTCGGATTCAGGCCGTGGCGGAAAGCGGTAATCAGGGCCGACTCGTTCCAGCCACAGGATGCCGCCAGGGTGCGAAACTGGAGGGCATACGTGCTGACAGAGGAGTTTCCTTGACGGAGATTGTAAAGCTGATCATGGACTGAGAGATCTGAAACTGCCTGGCCAAAGACTTCCTTAAAATGAGATATGAAACCTGACAGGGACTTTAACACTGGGGAATCTGAATTCCAAAGGGATTGTGCCCACTGGAGAGCTCTGCCAGAGAGTAGGGAAATAATAAAGGCCACCCGGGCGGAATCATCGGTAAACTGATGTGCTTGCATTTGGAAATATAGTGAAACCTGAAGCAAAAAACCACTGCAATCCTCCGCCTCACCACTGAACGGCGCTGGTCGGGCCATGGGACTCGCAGAGACAGCCGGCGAAGTAGCGGGTGTTTGCGGAAGTTGGTGTCAGCGTTCAGAGTGAAGGATGGCTTCGGGGATGGCGGAAGGGTTGTCCGGTAAAGATGAGAGGATTGACTGGCGCACTGCTCGCACTAGTTCGGCAAACGGGTCTTGAGATGGATTCCCTCCAGGCTCCGTAGGATTCTGCATCTTCGGTCTGATCTTCTGTCACAGACGAGACAGGAGGCAGACAGGATGATCAGTTTGAGAGTTTTATTCGCAGAATGCTCCGAACCAGACAGGAATATCAGAATGAGAGCGAATATGGACCAATAACGATTTACTGAACGATCTCTAAACCCAGGAAGTGGAAGTGGGATCACCGAAGGAGGACTGAAGGCAGAAGAAGAATGGCCGATCTTTGAGGGTTCTCAGAAGAATTGCGGATTCTCAGGCGAGTGTTGAGACAGAGTCTGTAAGCCATGTAATGACGAGATCAGACGGAGACTGAAGGTTGAGAGCGGGTATATAAGGGTGAGCAGTGATGAAGGATAGCAGGTGACGGTGATGAGGATGAAGAGATGCAGGTGATGACAATTAATATTCAGGGGATGACGAGCGAGTGGGTGGAGGGAGTGATGATGATGGTGGAATCCTGACACATATATTTAATTTAATATTTTAATAGCACTTAATACCTTATTCAATTCAATTCAATTCAAGTTTATTTGTATAGCGCTTTTTACAATACAAATCGTTACAAAGCAACTTTACAGAAAAATTATTGTTTCTACAATATTTAGTAGTAGCTTATGGTGGTGACTGTCAGTTTGTGCACGTATGACAGGATAAAAAAAATTAATACAAGACGTAGTCTGCTTTCATCACACTACATTTAGTAAATGAGGTGTATTGCATTTAGTAGTGTTGCTTCTCTAACCAGACTTTGGGATTTTTGGTGAATCTGAGCAAAATAACTCAAAATAACTTTGAAGCAAACATGAGATTACCTGTCTTTTCTTCTGAAGAAGTGTAAAGGACAATTTTTTTCCTCCCTAAAATTTTAGTTACGGGAATCAATCTCTCAGTAACTTTTTGTTTCTTTTATAGTTAATCTAATTTGCTGCACTCTTGATCCCATTCAATTAACTGTAACGACTTCCACTTTCATTACATTAATGTACATTATTCAGCAGATTCATGGACATATTTTTAGCTTGCAGACATACAAAAATAACAATTTAATAATAATAATAATAATAATAATAATAATAAATAACAGTTTTAGCATTGAAAGAATTAGCTTGATTTACAAATAACGTTCAAATAAAGTAAAGCTTCATATTTGGTGCTCTGCTGAACTTTTTAAAATATAGGCCTACTTTATTTGTATTCCTTCAGGGGGCGCATGACATTAATGTAATAAATTATAGTGAGAATCTTGAACCTTAGAGAAATCTTTATTGATAATTGCTGGCAGATACATTAGGCATGTAGAGAGCTGTAATAGTAAAGTGAGATCTGCCTGTCTTATGTGAGGAAAATATAAAAATAAGACCTTATAAACCATTAAAAAATATATATTAAAAAGGAAAAGAGATGGCACAAGCTCAAGCAAACATCAGTAGTTATTAGGGCAAATATAGTAGAAGAACAAAGCTGACTTTGAAGAACCTTTAAAGTTCTGGATTCTGCTTTAGATTTCAGTTGTTTCTGAAAAAGATAAATATATACATAAAGCCATTAATTGACAAATCTCACAAATATGTATATATGCAGAAAGGGGTTGTAAGAAATTACATAAATTATGTACCTGATGAGAGAATCTGTGCTCGAGCCTGGTCAGCTCTTCTGGATCTGATGTCTTAAACCAGAAGAAAACTATAAAAACTATAAATTTACTATCTAGTAATTGCTGACTCTATTACTCCAACTCTGAGCGAACACTCTGCTCATCACCACAGCGCGTCTCGTGTGCTGCGCTAATCACTCCGCCCAAGCAGCCACTCCGCCCAAGTAACATTAGCTGTGCTCCTAAGCCTAGTGAGAATATAGTTCCCAGTATTTATACGATTAAAAATGGTCTCTGTCTCATATAGCCTTGTTATTTGTACACGATGTGACTATACAGATCACAACATGTAAATAGGAAAATGTTTGCGTTATTTTGTCACTTATTGGGATTACTATGCTACCATTATCCATTTACATCCAGTCTTTGTGCTAAGCTAGGCTAGCGGTGGGTGCGTCAAATAACACTTACAGAACGCACTGAAATGAAAAAGGTATGTATGGACTTATCTAACTCTGGGGGATACTGTGAATAAGCTAAAGTCCCAAAAAGTCGGAGTGTTCCCTTAATGGAGAAATGTAGCATTCATTAACGGCCTTGCACACTGACTCCGATTTATTTCTTTATGGCTATGAAAATAATTGCTATGGATGAAAAAAAAGAAAGAAAAATAAATTGCCTTGAGTGTATGCAAATTGTGCTAGTAAATGTGAAAATTTGCTTTTGATTAACTGAGATTTGGTCTTGGTAAAATTTGAGGAGAAATATACTTGAGTTTATAATGAGATCTCTGGCTTTTGATTTGTAGATTTGCAGACTTTGGTATTTTGGCAAATCTGAGCAAAATAATTTGAAGCACGTGAGGTTACTTTACTCTTTTTTCCTGGAAAGAGAAGTGTAGAGGTCTACATCAATGATTTCTGAAATTCAAGTAACGTTATGGTGGATTTACACAACAATTGTCACAGTTCACTATATAGATAATAGTAATAAAGTTTTTTTTTTAAAAACACGCACTCAAAAGAAGATAGTTTGAGAAATTTCTCAAAGGCCCATTTTTTAACTGTCAGTTACCATTTCAAACTCAAGATGGGACCAGTGTATCCATTTAAACTCAAAATATTTGCCAAAAGGTTATAATAATAAACCATATTGTCAGGATTCCACCATCATCATCACTCCCTCCACCCACTCGCTCGTCATCCCCTGAATATTAATTGTCATCACCTGCATCTCTTCATCCTCATCACCGTCACCTGCTATCCTTCATCACTGCTCACCCTTATATACCCGCTCTCAACCTTCAGTCTCCGTCTGATCTCGTCATTACATGGCTTACAGACTCTGTCTCAACACTCGCCTGAGAATCCGCAATTCTTCTGAGAACCCTCAAAGATCGGCCATTCTTCTTCTGCCTTCAGTCCTCCTTCGGTGATCCCACTTCCACTTTAGGAGGGATCTGAATGGAGCTTACCGCAGAACGTTGAGGTCGAACAGGACAGGAGCAGATGAGATGATTGTCACTCCCGCAGTACAGACAGAGGTGAAGCTGGATGCGACGCTGGCGCTCAGAAGGAGTGAGATGGGTGGAGTCCACTTGCATGGGCTCAGGTGCTGTAGGAGAAGCAATGGGAATCGAGGACGGAGGACTGACAGCGGTAGATGGATTGTCACAGGCAGATAAACGTTGAGAAACTCGAATGGTCTTTTGAATGAGGTTCTCAATTCCCATGGAGTCATCATAAACAACCAATAGCTGACGGATGTTCGGATTCAGGCCGTGGCGGAAAGCGGTAATCAGGGCCGACTCGTTCCAGCCACAGGATGCCGCCAGGGTGCGAAACTGGAGGGCATACGTGCTGACAGAGGAGTTTCCTTGACGGAGATTGTAAAGCTGATCATGGACTGAGAGATCTGAAACTGCCTGGCCAAAGACTTCCTTAAAATGAGATATGAAACCTGACAGGGACTTTAACACTGGGGAATCTGAATTCCAAAGGGATTGTGCCCACTGGAGAGCTCTGCCAGAGAGTAGGGAAATAATAAAGGCCACCCGGGCGGAATCATCGGTAAACTGATGTGCTTGCATTTGGAAATATAGTGAAACCTGAAGCAAAAAACCACTGCAATCCTCCGCCTCACCACTGAACGGCGCTGGTCGGGCCATGGGACTCGCAGAGACAGCCGGCGAAGTAGCGGGTGTTTGCGGAAGTTGGTGTCAGCGTTCAGAGTGAAGGATGGCTTCGGGGATGGCGGAAGGGTTGTCCGGTAAAGATGAGAGGATTGACTGGCGCACTGCTCGCACTAGTTCGGCAAACGGGTCTTGAGATGGATTCCCTCCAGGCTCCGTAGGATTCTGCATCTTCGGTCTGATCTTCTGTCACAGACGAGACAGGAGGCAGACAGGATGATCAGTTTGAGAGTTTTATTCGCAGAATGCTCCGAACCAGACAGGAATATCAGAATGAGAGCGAATATGGACCAATAACGATTTACTGAACGATCTCTAAACCCAGGAAGTGGAAGTGGGATCACCGAAGGAGGACTGAAGGCAGAAGAAGAATGGCCGATCTTTGAGGGTTCTCAGAAGAATTGCGGATTCTCAGGCGAGTGTTGAGACAGAGTCTGTAAGCCATGTAATGACGAGATCAGACGGAGACTGAAGGTTGAGAGCGGGTATATAAGGGTGAGCAGTGATGAAGGATAGCAGGTGACGGTGATGAGGATGAAGAGATGCAGGTGATGACAATTAATATTCAGGGGATGACGAGCGAGTGGGTGGAGGGAGTGATGATGATGGTGGAATCCTGACACATATATTTAATTTAATATTTTAATAGCACTTAATACCTTATTCAATTCAATTCAATTCAAGTTTATTTGTATAGCGCTTTTTACAATACAAATCGTTACAAAGCAACTTTACAGAAAAATTATTGTTTCTACAATATTTAGTAGTAGCTTATGGTGGTGACTGTCAGTTTGTGCACGTATGACAGGATAAAAAAAAATTAATACAAGACGTAGTCTGCTTTCATCACACTACATTTAGTAAATGAGGTGTATTGCATTTAGTAGTGTTGCTTCTCTAACCAGACTTTGGGATTTTTGGTGAATCTGAGCAAAATAACTCAAAATAACTTTGAAGCAAACATGAGATTACCTGTCTTTTCTTCTGAAGAAGTGTAAAGGACAATTTTTTTCCTCCCTAAAATTTTAGTTACGGGAATCAATCTCTCAGTAACTTTTTGTTTCTTTTATAGTTAATCTAATTTGCTGCACTCTTGATCCCATTCAATTAACTGTAACGACTTCCACTTTCATTACATTAATGTACATTATTCAGCAGATTCATGGACATATTTTTAGCTTGCAGACATACAAAAATAACAATTTAATAATAATAATAATAATAATAATAATAATAAATAACAGTTTTAGCATTGAAAGAATTAGCTTGATTTACAAATAACGTTCAAATAAAGTAAAGCTTCATATTTGGTGCTCTGCTGAACTTTTTAAAATATAGGCCTACTTTATTTGTATTCCTTCAGGGGGCGCATGACATTAATGTAATAAATTATAGTGAGAATCTTGAACCTTAGAGAAATCTTTATTGATAATTGCTGGCAGATACATTAGGCATGTAGAGAGCTGTAATAGTAAAGTGAGATCTGCCTGTCTTATGTGAGGAAAATATAAAAATAAGACCTTATAAACCATTAAAAAATATATATTAAAAAGGAAAAGAGATGGCACAAGCTCAAGCAAACATCAGTAGTTATTAGGGCAAATATAGTAGAAGAACAAAGCTGACTTTGAAGAACCTTTAAAGTTCTGGATTCTGCTTTAGATTTCAGTTGTTTCTGAAAAAGATAAATATATACATAAAGCCATTAATTGACAAATCTCACAAATATGTATATATGCAGAAAGGGGTTGTAAGAAATTACATAAATTATGTACCTGATGAGAGAATCTGTGCTCGAGCCTGGTCAGCTCTTCTGGATCTGATGTCTTAAACCAGAAGAATGACAGTAGCCACGCCCACCAGAGCAGAGAGGACCAATGGGATCACAGCTTCAGCAGAATCACAACATCGAACAGAGTCAGTGGAATAAACACATCAGACATGAGTTCAGCTCAGTCAAAAACATAATATAATGGTTAGCTGTTTTATTTGTCATAATATGAAAGTAGCTTGAATTAATTAGGCTATAGTATCTCATGCTTGAGTGAGAAAGATGGTGCCATTGTGGTTTTTGGCTTGCCTTCACCATAGACAGTAAAAGAAATGGACACAGCGACCCCATTGGAACTCAACTGAGACAATTGAAGCCCATTTTTAGCGGTTTTTAGCACTTCCGTTTCTGACGCGCAGACTCAAACGAAGCTTGACGACGTCAGCAACCTGTCTGACAGATGTAAATGTTCTAGTAGCTGTGCGTGCAAACTGCCATCGTTAATCTAGCAGAGACGGCGAGCTTGAGCGGGGAGTTCTTTGGTGTGAGTGAGCAGGAGCCATTTATACATTGTCGTATATCTTTAGAAATAAATAATGGACAAACGGAGTCTTTAAACGCCTCAGATGTAAAGTTATTCACTGTCAAAGTGACGCCAAAATGAATGGGAGTCAATGGGAATGCTAACGCAAGTGAAGTTCTGCTATAAGATGGCAGGACGCAGCCGACTTCAACTTCCGGTCGCCTTCCTTGCTGCCTGCTCGTCACTCCTGTCCTCTGCTGTCTATCTTGGAATAGAAGAGATAATGCTTTTTAATATTTCCTGCTCTTGTGTCTTAGATTCTGTTGCTCCTTTTAAAGTTTCAAAACCCAAACGAAGGTCAGAACCCTGGATAAACAACAATATACAAGCTCTCAGACAGGAATATAGGAAAGCAGAGCGCAAATGGAAGAAAGACAAACTGCAAGTCTTCTATGAACTCTTGAAAAACGCTCTTTCTGCTTACCAGCACTCTGTAAAAAATGCACAACTAAATATCTCTCTGAATTATCTAAAAATTTAATATGTTGTAGCGTATCGGTCCCAAACCAGACAAATTAAAGAGTCGATCAGGACTGTGGTTGAAACAAGAGCCAAATTCCTCAGAAAGGCAACAGGAGGTTGTAAATCATTCCTAGTGCCAGAGTCAGAAGCAAGATAACCAACTGTTTCACAGAACAGCTTTCAACATTAACACCATTAGAACAATTTTTGACAATTTCAATTCGGAAAAGTGATTGTCAAATTTGGGGCAAGTAATCAAGATGCAACGCCAGGCAGCACATGTAAACCCATGAGAGTAATAAACAAGATCCTTGGATTGACTTCCCCCCACCTAGCAGAACCAGACTGAAATTCCTAAGAGGGCCTTTTAACCTCTGTTCTTTTCTAGATATAGATGGACCAAAATGAACTCAAATGGACTTATAAATGAATATCAGTCCATTGCTTAAAGTCTTAGTTCACCCAAAAATGAAAATTAAGTCATTAATATCTCACCCTCATGTCGTTCCAAACCAGTAAGCCCCCCATTTATCTTCAGGAACAGAGTTTAAGATATTTTAGATTTAGTCCGAAAGCTGTCAGTCCCTCCATTGAAACTGTGTGTACGGTCTACTGTCCATGTCCAGAAAGGTAAGAAAAACATCATCAAAGTAGTCCATGTGACATCAGAGGGTCAGTAAGAATATTTTGAAGCATCAAAAATAAATTTTAAAGTAGCATAAACTACGACTTTATTCCATATTCATTTATATGTATCCCACACATTTGACTATCATGTTTATAATCACTTATTGTGTATGTCTTGTAATAACTATTGGATAGCTTAATTATTCATAATCATGTTTAGTATGTAAGTGTTTGAATCAGTTAGCTTGAAACATTCCTGACCATCAGTTATTTGTCAAATGTATCATATTCTTGTTATAGGAATCTTGTCCAAAATTATACCCTGCAAGAGCTGGAAAATTCGGACCACGTGCTTGAAAAGATAACATGATTTATAATACCCCGAGCAAAGACAATATTTAATTGGTCAAAACAACATTTGAGGTGTGGCCAAAAGGCCAGTTTAAATACTCAGGACACCATCAAATCATGCTTTTAGCATTTTAGGCTTTTGGCTTGCGTTTAGCTTTTGCTATCAGTCATGCCGGGTCTTTGTCAGGAGAAACAGACTGGATTCAGTTGCAGATTTACACTGAGCTTTATTGAAAGCAGATGAGACAAAGCAGATGAGTTACGTTCCACAGTTTAACTCGTAGGGTCGAGGAATGCCGGAACCCGAGTATGAGAATGAGAGGTCGGCGGACCGGATCGCTACAGCTCTTTCGACAGCCGAGAACCAGAGAAATGAGAGCTGGAATCTTCTACTGCATTTGTGAGAAAAGGAGGTAGAGCAAAACAGCTAAAAACACTGGAGCCTGAAGACAAGACACGACAAGGTGAGTACACAGACCAGCTAAGTAGATCGGAGCTCTTGGTACGAGTAACAACAGTCTGACAACGGACAGAGAAATACAGGGAATTATAAAGGTGAGAAATGAGAAGAAATGGAAACCAGGTGTCAAACAATTAAGTAACTGTCAAACAATAACAAACAATAACATGAAGCCCCCCCCAGGGTGGAGCAGAAGACCACCATGTCCGTTTGGTCAGAGCAGAAGCCCCCCAGGGCAGAGCAGAAGACCACCACGTCCTCGTGGTCGACGTCGGAGGCCCCCAGGGCGGAGCAGAAGACCACCACAACCGTGTGGTCCGGGCGGAAGCCTCCCAGGGCAGAGCAGAAGACCAACACGTCCTCGTGGTCGATGCCAGAGTCCCCCAGGGTGGAGCGGAAGACCACCACTCCTGTGTGGTCAAGGCGGAAGCCCTC
This sequence comes from Carassius auratus, assembly GCF_003368295.1. Classification (NCBI taxonomy): domain Eukaryota; kingdom Metazoa; phylum Chordata; class Actinopteri; order Cypriniformes; family Cyprinidae; genus Carassius; species Carassius auratus. The sequence goes on along the minus strand of NC_039264.1, from coordinate 30,017,657 downwards.
CAGGGTGGATCAGACCTCCGTGCGGCCGGACCAGCGGAATGACGAAGCTCTGGTAATCCTCTGGTGTTCTTACTGGACTCCAGAAGATCGGTGCTGGCCTGACTCCTTTCGCGAAGATCATTGGTGACTGGCACTTGTTCATGAAGATCACCGGGGACTTGACTCAGTCCTTGACAATCACTGGTGACTTGACTTGACTCTGAAAGGTCAACGGTGACCAGCCTTGTCTCTGGAAGGTCAGCGGTGACTAGCCCTGACTCTGGAGGATCAGTGGTGACTAGCCCTGACTCTGGAGGGTCATCGGTGACTAGCCCTGACTCTGGAAGGTCAGCGGTGACTAGCCCTGACTCTGAAGGGTTCACAAACACCTGACTCGACTCTGGAGAGTTCACTGTAACCTGACTCGACTCTGGAGGGTCAACTGGAACATGACTCGACTCTGGAGGGTCAACTGGAACCTGACTCGACTCTGGAGAGTTCACTGGAATCTGACTCGACTCTGGAGAGTTCACTGGAACCTGACTCGACTCTGGAGAGTTCACTGGAACCTGACTCTGGAGGGTCAACTGGAACATGACTCGACTCTGGAGGGTCAACTGGAACCTGACTCGACTCTGGAGAGTTCACTGGAACCTGACTCGACTCTGGAGAGTTCACTGTAACCTGACTCGACTCTGGAGAGTTCACTGGAACCTGACTCGACTCTGGAGAGTTCACTGGAACCTGACTCGACTCTGGAGAGTTCACTGGAACCTGACTCGACTCTGGAGAGTTCACTGGAACCTGACTCGACTCTGGAGAGTTCACTGTAACCTGACTCGACTCTGGAGGGTCAACTGGAACATGACTCGACTCTGGAGGGTCAACTGGAACCTGACTCGACTCTGGAGAGTTCACTGGAACCTGACTCGACTCTGGAGAGTTCACTGGAACCTGACTCGACTCTGGAGAGTTCACTGGAACCTGACTCTGGAGGGTCAACTGGAACATGACTCGACTCTGGAGGGTCAACTGGAACCTGACTCGACTCTGGAGAGTTCACTGGAACCTGACTCGACTCTGGAGAGTTCACTGTAACCTGACTCGACTCTGGAGAGTTCACTGGAACCTGACTCGACTCTGGAGAGTTCACTGGAACCTGACTCGACTCTGGAGAGTTCACTGGAACCTGACTCGACTCTGGAGAGTTCACTGGAACCTGACTCGACTCTGGAGAGTTCACTGGAACCTGACTCGACTCTGGAGGGTCACCTGGAACCTGACTCAATTCTGGAGGGTCAACTGGAACCTGACTCGACTCTGGAGGGTCAACTGGAACCTGACTCAACTCTGGAGGGTCAACTGGAACCTGACTCGACTCTGGAGGGTCAACTGGAATGGTCTCAGTCACGGCATCGGGAGCGGCATCGGACACCGCCTCGGGAATTTTGATCGCTGGCGCCGATACAGGATGGCTGCCTCCGTGACGAGCTCCGCATATGTTTTTGTGTTTTTGTTAGTTTGTCCTGTCTTTAGTTATATTCCTGCCATCAGTTTCACCAGGGAAGAACTGCTGAACATTCGGCAGAACGCACCACAAGATGTTTTACCGGATTTCAATTATTCAGATGTTTTAGTGAACGTTGTTATCGGAGGAGCGGCGGCGCTGATCAAGCGCTTCAGGACGCGCAGACGGGGGAAGCGAGCGGGAGCGCTCGTCAGACTCAGGAAGCGCGGATTTCGAACGCCGTTGCCTAGCATCCATCTGGCAAATCTCCGCTCTCTACCCAACAAAACGGACGAACTCCTTCTGCTCTCTCGGACAAATAAGGATTTCACACACTCTGCTGCTCTGTGTTTCACGGAAACCTGGCTGAATGACACCATACCGGACAGCGCGCTCCATCTGCCGGGATTTCAGCTGTTTAGAGCGGATCGTGAATCAGAATCCACTGGGAAATCGCGCGGCGGCGGGACATGCTTTTACATCAATGAACGGTGGTGTACAGATGTAACTGTGTTAAAGAAGACATGCTGCTCAAATCTCGAAACACTCTTCATTAACTGCAAGCCGTTCTATTCGCCGCGGGAGTTTCACTCGTTCATTCTGGTCAGTGTTTACATCCATCCTCAAGCGCATGTGAGCTCAGCTTTACAGAAACTCGCTGATCAGATCACAGAGACAAAACAACAACACCCTGACTCTGTTTTAATCATTCTCGGGGACTTTAATAAAGCCAATCTGTCCCGTGAACTGCCAAAATACAGACAGCATGTTACATGTCCCACAAGAGACAGTAATATATTGGATCACTGTTACACCACAATAAAGGATGCATTTCACTCTGTTCCACGAGCAGCTTTGGGACGTTCTGATCACCTTCTGGTTCATCTTATACCGTCCTACAGGCAGAAACTAAAATCAGCTAAACCTGTATCAAGGACTGTAAAAAGATGGACTAATGAAGCAGAGCAGGATTTACAATCTTGTTTTGACCTCACTGATTGGAGTGTTTTTGAAGCTGCTGCCACCGATCTGGATGAACTCACAGAGACCGTAACATCATATATCAGTTTCTGTGAGGATATGTGTACTCCTACAAAGACTCAACTAATTTACAATAATGACAAACCGTGGTTCACTGCAAAACTCAGACAGCTCCGTCAGGCCAAAGAAGATGCTTACGTGAAGGGGGACAATGTCTTGTATAAACAGGCTAAATACACATTGGTAAAGGAGATCAAAGTGGCAAAGAGGAATTATTCTGAAAAAATAAGGACTCAGTTCACTTCCAACGACTCCGCATCAGTGTGGAAAAGTCTAAAGAAGATCACCAATTACAAGACACCACCCCCCAGCACTGTAGAGAATCAACGACTGGCAGACGATCTGAACGAGTTTTACTGCAGGTTTGAAAGAACACCCATCACCTGCCCTGAACGCCTCCCCACACAACCATTCACACCCTTCACAACTCCTGCAACCAGCCCTGAATGCCTCTCCAAACTACCGTTCACACCATTAACAGCTCCTGCAACCCATCCTGAACACCTCTCCAATCAAGCACTCTCACCATTCTCACCTCCTGCATCCCCCCTCTCCCCCACACCTGCAATTCAGATCAGCGAGGATGCGGTGCGCCAGGTCTTCCGGAAGCAGAAAAGGAAAAAAGCACCAGGCCCAGATTGTGTTACACCAGCCTGTCTGAAATCCTGTGCTGACCAGCTGGCCCCCATCTTCACACAGATCTTCAACAGATCGCTGGAGCTGTGCGAAGTCCCTTCATGCCTCAAACGTTCCACCATCATCCCCATCCCTAAGAAACCCAAAATTACAGGACTAAATGACTACAGGCCTGTGGCTCTAACGTCTGTAGTCATGAAGTCATTTGAAAAACTGGTGCTGGCCCACCTGAAGGACATCACTGGACCCTTGCTGGATCCTCTTCAGTTTGCCTACAGAGCAAACAGGTCTGTGGACGATGCAGTAAACATTGGACTGCATTATGTTCTGCAACACCTAGACAGACCGGGGACTTATGTGAGGATCCTGTTTGTGGACTTCAGCTCGGCCTTCAACACGATCATCCCAAACCTCCTCCTGCCCAAACTAAATCAGCTCTCCGTGCCCACCTCCGTCTGTCAGTGGATCAACAGCTTCCTGACAGACAGGCAGCAGCTAGTGAGGCTGGGAAAATACACATCCAGCACCCGTACAATCAGCACCGGAGCTCCCCAGGGCTGCGTTCTCTCCCCACTGCTCTTCTCCCTGTACACCAACGATTGCACATCTAAGGACCCCTCTGTCAAGCTCCTGAAGTTTGCAGATGACACCACACTCATCGGCCTCATTCAGGACGGTGACGAGTCTGCTTACAGACAGGAGGTAAAAGAGCTGGCTGTCTGGTGCAGTCTCAACAACCTGGAGCTTAACACGCTCAAAACAGTGGAGATGATCGTGGACTTCAGGAGAAACCCCCCTGCACTCCCCCCACTCACCATCATGAACAGCCCTGTGACTGCAGTGGAGTCATTCAGGTTCCTGGGAACCACCATCTCTCAGGACCTGAAGTGGGACATTCACATTGACCGCATCGTAAAAAAGGCCCAGCAGAGGTTGTACTTTCTCCGCCAGCTGAGGAAGTTAAACCTGCCACAGGAGCTGCTGAAACAGTTCTACTCCACGATCATTGAATCCATCCTCTGCACTTCAGTAACTGTCTGGTTCAGCTCAGCTTCTAAATCTGACCTCAGAAGACTACAGAGGGTAGTCCGGACTGCTGAGCGAATCATCGGTTCAACTCTCCCATCTATTCAAGAACTGTACTTATCCAGAGTGAGAAAAAGGGCTGTCAAAATCACTCTGGACCCCTCACATCCAGCACACTCCCTCTTTGAACTGTTGCCATCTGGTCGACGCTACAGAGCACTGAGCACTAGAACGACCAGACACAGGACCAGTTTCTTCCCTCAGGCAATCCATCTTATGAACAGCTGACAATAATGGCGAACACACTACACTTTATATTTATATACAAACACACTTTATTTATCTAACACACATACTTAGTATACACTTAAATTTTGCACACAATATATATGTACATACATAACTTCACTTTGTAATATACCTGCCTACAATTGTCATTTGTATATTGTCATTCACTGTCTACATATTTGTATTTTTTATTCTTTTATTATGTGTTTTATGTTCTGTCGCTGTCATTCTGTTGTACTGCGGAGCTTCTGTCACGAAAACAAATTCCTTGTATGTGTAAACATACCTGGCAATAAAGCTCATTCTGATTCTGATTCTGATTCTGGAACGGCCTCGGGCACCACCTCGGCCTCTGGAACAGCATTGGGCACCGCCTCGGCCTCCGGAACAGCCTCGGGCACCGCCTCGGCCTCCAGAACAGCATCGGGCTACGCCTTGGCATCGGAACCACCTTGGCCTCCGGAACAGCATTGGGCACAGCCTCGGGGACGGCAGCGGCCTGCTCGGGAACGTCCTCCTGGACGGCAGCAGCCCGCTCAGGAACGTCCTCCTGGATGGCAGCGGCCCGCTCTGGAATGTTCTCCGGGCTTTGAGGAACGGGAGACGCCTGTCTCCTCCTCCTCCGCCCTCTATGATGGCGAGTCGGTGGCACCTTGTCTAGAGACTCAGGTGTGGTTGCTGCATCCCACTGAGCACGATGGCGCAGTTAATGGGTAAACCCCCAAAAGTCCAGGATCTCCAACCCCTTCATCTCCCATTGAGGCAAAGGGTCATCCAGGCAATTGTTAAACAAGGTTTTCAGTGCTGTGTCATTATAACCTAACCCGACTGCCATGGTCCAAAACAATTGCGCCAGGCCACCCACCTCACTCCCCTTTTGACAAAGGGTGGTTGAGTTCAGGAATCTCCCCCTCCGTTCTCCATGGTGGCTGGGGAACAGATTCGAAATCCCACACCGCTGGATCTAGGCATGACGGAGTCCTTCTGTCACGATTGGTGTTACAGGAAACACAGAGAGATCCAAATGCAGGTATGAGATTTTATTAAAGGGCAAAACCAAAAGGGTAAACAGTCCAGGCAGGGTCAAAACCAGAATATCCAATAAACACAACAAACAAAAACAAGAACACACGACAAGAGCAGACTCAGGAAAGTATCACACATAAGACAAGGACTCCGTGACACAGACTCAGACAGACCGGGTATAAATACACAGAAGGATAATGGGGGAACTGGAGACATGTGGGGAACAATCAATTAACTAAAACAAGGAGGAAGGTGACCAAATAAGGGAACAGGAAGTGATAAGGTGACAGACACCGAGGGAACGGAGGACACCTAGTGGAAACCCAGGGAACACAACCCAGACACTGTGACAGTAACAAATGGAGAAACAAGGAGGGTGGGGAAAACTCAAACAGACTGACGAGGCGAACTGTCAAACCATCCAAACACACAACACACACACGCAGCCCTAGTGTACTGGCTATTATAAACAGATCCTTAGACAGTGGTTGTGTTCCTATATGCATCAAACAAGCAGTGATCACGCCTCTTCTTAAAAAGCCAAATTTAGACACAACCATTCTTAAAAAATAAGATGGCATTCTTATCAAAAATTTGAGAGAAAATAGTTTTTAATCAGTTATCTTCATTTATCTCAAAAAACAATATTTTAGATACATTTCAGTCTGGTTCTAGAGCCCATCATAGCACCGAGTCTGCACTGCTGAAGATGTCAAATGATCTACTCAATGCTTTGGACTCTGGAAAATCTGCTATTTTAATGCTACTTGTTCTTAGTTCTGCATTTGATTCAGTTGATCATGTTACCCTTCTTAATCGTCTAAGGGATGAAGCTGCATTAGGGGCATGGCACTGGATCATACGATAGATCAGTTAAGGTGATGATTGGACACTCATCCTCTCCTTCAGCACCACTCACTTATGGGTTACCTCAGGGGTCCCTTTTAGGTCCTATCTTATTCTGTCTGTATATGCTCCCTTTGGGTTCAATCATGAGGAAATTCCTCTTAGTTCTGATCACTCTTATTCTTATATTTTTAATGGCTTTGAAGATATTAAGGGCTGGACTGGCAGAAATTTTCTACAACTAAATGATAGAAAACTTGAGATTGTTGTCTTCGGACCCCGAGGTGCTGTCTCGGATATCAATATCAATCTAGATCATATGTCATCAAACATTCATCCTTTTGCTAAAACATTAGCTGTAATTTTTTACACTGATCTTAATTATGAAAAACAGATAAGTGCTGTGGTGAGGAGCAGCTTTTTTTAACTAAGGCAAATAGCCAAATTAAATCTATGCTCTCGTTTAAGGATTTAGAGATAGTTACCCATGCATTCATCACTTCTAGACTTGATTACTGCAATGTGCTTTATATGAGCTTTGTGGGGGTCTCGAGCATTCTTTGCTGAATCGCTTGCAGTTGGTTCAGAATTCAGCAGCAGCGACTGACACTAAGAGGAGAGGAAGCTTTTCTCCTGTCCTAGCATCTCTTCAGTGGTTACCGGTGCAACATAGAATCCATTTTAAGATTTTATTATTTGTGTATAAAGCACTAAATGATTTAGCCCCATCATACTTGTCCAAACTTCTCAGCTATCAGCAATCCTCTCACTCCCTTGGATCCTCTGATAAACTTTTCTTGCAGATACCTCGCTCTCGCTTGAAATTCAAGGAAGATCTGGCTTTTTCTGTGGTCGGTCCTAGACTTTAGAAAAGCTTACCTCTATACATTAGATCTGCGCCTTTCCTTCCTGTTTTTAAATCCTGCCTGAATACTTATCTGTACTCCTTGGCATTTGGATGAAATGTATGTTTGTGTTTTTTTATTTGTTTTTGCATTGATTGTGTTTTGAGCTTTTTATCTCTTTTTATTATCTTAAATCGCTTTATTTACTTCATTTGTATATGTACAGCACTTTGGCATACACTAGCTTTTTTTTAATGTGCAATATAAATAAACTGACATTGACCTAGTATCATTACAATTTCTAATTTTAATGTAAATCTTGACAATTTATTTTTAATGACAAAATGACTATTACATTACAGATTTACATTTTACTACAAGATTGTTTGTAAAATGCTGTACATTTGACTTGTTTCCCATTGAGATTTCTTTAAATTTCAATAGTTCTGAAAAAGAGGAATTTATATTATTTCACTTTTTACTGACGAAATAAATATGTGGATATTAATTTGATAAAAAAAAAATTTATTTACTTGCATATGTGCCATTAACATTACATGTAAAAAAAACACAGCTCAGCACTAAAAACACGGCTACAGTAATATACACAAACAAAAATATTAATACTTAAGTAATGACTGAGACACAAGATGGCAAGATTTTTCATTGTTGAAAAATAGTTCCAAAATTAAAGTTTTTTAAACACCACAGTTTAAAAATAAAATATGAAACCGTTACATTGCGCTCTGCTTATATATTAAAGAACAGTCTTTAGTTTAGAAACAATAAAAACAGTAGCAGAATGAGAGGAAGACAGTCGAAAGATTTAGTCACAATGACGATAAATGTTGATTATATTTTTGGTGGGGGAACGACACTTCATATTCATACATCCTTCAATAGGTAATTTTAGTAGCATAAAACAAGATGGTTAATCCATTCGGGATTTAAACATACAGAACCGAGCAACAAGCATTCCTGATAAATGACTGATGATTCCACAGCATCTCGCAGATTACACCACAAATTAATTCTTGTTTACATCGTTTCTGCTGTTTATGATGATGATATTCGAGAGAGTCCAGTCCAGTGAGTGCATGAGCTGAACAAAACTATAGCATTCAACGACTTGTGTGATTAATTAAAATGCCAATAATATCTACCCTAATGCTGCGGAACCCTGCATAAAGATTGTATGCATTGTGACCTGATCTTAAATGTATTCCACAATAACACTTTCATTAATTTACACTTTAATCGCGACAGTCTTAAGATTTAGTTTAACTGAGCAGACTTAATAGGGGCCTACTCATGTATTTAGTTCTCGGTTTATCATAATTTGTCGGATAGTCGGAGAATGTTTATTAATGAGTTTAATAAAAGCATCCTCGATAGATGAGCCTGAAGCAGCTGCCCGTTCATATCGACAGCCTTGACCACGGTTTAACGAGGCTCGTGGGTATATTTAACTGGTAGTATTACCGGTGTGTTAATACAATAGCATGCCTAGCAAATATAACTTCAATTAGCTTTGGACAGTGAGCAATGTCTGAAGCATATTCACCAACTTAGCACTAGGCAATAAAATGAAAGAAACTTTGCTTAGCTTTGTGAAGACGTCCGGAGATGACTTAAAGGTGAAATGGTCAGTTATTTGTGGATACTTTGGTTCTTCTTGAATATCTAGCTTCTTCCAGCAGGGACGCAGATCTCGTGTAAAGTTGTGAGTCAGTCGTATTAGTACAACTTTGGCTATGAATCGTGGGCAAAGTGTCTATATCAAATGCTCGCTCATATCACTTTCAGTCCATCGCTTGACAAACAAGGCAGCGAATTCACTTAAGTTCACGACTTGAAATCTGGTAAGATACTCTGTGGGAATCCTGCCAAAAAATCCTGATTTTAACGATTCCTATGGAGTCTGATTAGCTCCTGAGCGAGCGATAGCTCTTGCAAGCCGTTGAGCATTCTTACCGAGCAGTGGTGCCACGTATATATGTCCTGTGTCTTAATAGGAGAGTGGTAGTGATTGGAGCTATTTGACAGCTGACCGCATCAGCTCGTCGCAGCCTATGCCTCCGTAGCCTGACTGAACTAACTCTGCGCTCGATTAAATGACGTGTAAATCTGAGCAAAATAACTCTTTAAAATAACTCATAAAATTCTAGTAATGGCAATCACTCTCTCAATAACTTTTTCCTTGTTTGGAAAGTCATGGGAAGCCAGGAGCACTGCCATGGGAGTTTCTTTTCTATTTGAGCTAATGGCAATGCAAAAATCACATTTGCTGCACTCTTGATCCCGTTTAATAAACGGTAACGGCTTCCGCTTTCATTACATTAATATACATAATTCAGCAGATTCATGAACATATTTTTAGCTTGCAGACATACAGAAATAACAATTTAATAACAATAATAATGAATAACAACGATGTTTTAACATTGAAAGAATTAGCTTGATTTACAAATAATGTTCAAATAAAGTAAAGCTTCATATTTGGTGCTCTGCTGAACTTTTTAAAATATAGGCCTACTTTATTTGTATTCCTCCAGGGGGCGCGTGACATTAATGTAATAAATCATAGTGAGACTCTTGAACCTTATAGAAATCTGTATTGATAATTTCTGGCAGATACATTAGGCATGTAGATAGCTGTAATAGTAAAGTGAGATCTGCCTGTCTTATGTGAGGAAAATATAAAAATAAGACCATATAAACCATTAAAAAAAATGTAAAAGGAAAAGAGATGGCACAAGCTCAAGCAAACATCAGTAGTTATTAGGACAAATATAGTAGAAGAACAAAGCGGACTTTGAAGAACCTTTAAAGTTCTGGATTCTGCTTTAGATTTCAGTTGTTTCTGAAAAAGATAAATATATACATAAAGCCATTAATTGACAAATCTCACAAATATTTATACATGCAGAAAGGGGTTGTAAGAAATTACATAAATTATGTACCTGATGAGAGAATCTGTGCTCGAGCCTGTTCAGCTCTTCTGGATCTGATGTCATAAACCAGAAGAATGACAGTAGCCACGCCCACCAGAGCAGAGAGGACCAATCGGATCACAGCTTCAGTAGAACCACAGCAGTGGACAGAGCCTGAGGAATAAAACACATTAAACTGAGATCAGCTCAGTCAATAAACACTAATATCAGCTCTAATATCAGCTGCTGAACCTGAACATGGTTGACAGAGCTTGCTGATGTCCGGATGTATGGTCTGGTTTCTGATGGGATTGTTGGCCACACAGCTGTAGCTGTTTTTATCCTGATATTCCACCTCCATAGGTAGAGAGGGAAGGATGAAGAGCTCAGACACACTGATGCTGGACAATAAACTGTTTCCTTTGTACCAGGAGAGAGTAACATGACCAAAATTAAACACTGAACACACCAATGAACACGATGAGGATGATGATGATGAAGAACAGTTTGTTGAGTTACTGCTAATGAAAGGGACCTGCAGACGAGCTGAAAACATGAGAGAGTAAAGATAATTTAAGATAAATTAAGATATTCAAGCAAATGAGGAAAAAACTTTGACTGGTCAAAAAGGCATTTTTATCTGGTACAGAAAGTTATATGAACCTGGAAGTTATAAATGTAAATTTGACTAATTAAAAATAAAACATCATGTAAATGATAAGATATAGATAATCTTTACAGCTGTAATAACTCCACTTACCATAGACGGTGAGATTGTAAAACTTGGTTCTGTCAGTGTATAGATAATACTTTCCACTGTGTTCAGTTCTTGTGTTTGTGATGGTCAGAGATCCAGTCTGATGATCCAGCTTCAGTCTGTCTCTGAATCTCCCATCAAGAACATCATCATACACTTCACTCATGTCATTCGTTACACTGATTTGAGCTATTAAAATGTTGTTAAGTCCAAATCTCCATTGAATCTCTTCATAATCCATTTCAGTTCGACCAGAGTTTAGAGTGACTGAATCTTCCTCCATCACTGATATTTCCTCTGCACCACAAACACACACATAGAGAAGAAACAAAGTTTGACACACATTAAGACTTTTACATAACTTAATGATTATTTAGAAAAGTTAATGGTTTGAAATTTAAATGTAATGAATATTATCATAAAACAACAGAACTGACACAGCAAATGGATGATGGTTGGATTAATAGATGCATCTTTAAGTTAAAATGTAAAACAGGCAAAACTGATATTTAACCCACCGAAGACACGGAGAATGAAATATTTCTTCATAAGGTTGATCTTGAGTTCAAAACTGCTGTCTGTGGTTCTGGTGTTTGTGATGGTCAGAGACCCAGTTTGACCATCCAGCTTTAGTCTGTCTTTGAATTTCCCATAGAAGCCATCATCATATACACTGCTGGTTTTCTCCAGTACATTGAATTCAGCAATTAGAGGTCCTTTAAGTCCAACTCTCCACTGAATCAGATCAACATCCATCACTTCGATAAGATCATTGATCAGAGTGACAGAACTGTGCTTTTTCACTGACAAGAACTTCAGTCCTGTTTCACCAATTACACACACACACACACACACACACACACAAAGAAATAATATCATAACCCAACAAAATGAAAAATGGTATTTTAATTAATTATATATCTGTGTCGAATAAAATATATAACTCACTGACGACAGTAAGATTAAAGGACTTGATCACACCGTTGATCTGCAGTTCATAACGTCCAGCATGTTTCACTGTGATGTTTGTGATGGTCAGAGATCCAGTTTGACTGTCCAGCTTCAGTCTGTCTCTGAATCTCCCATCAAGAACATCATCATACACAGTCATCCTGTCAGCCCATTTATTGATTTCAGCTATTAAAGCGTTTTCACTTACAAACCTCCACTGAATCACACTGTCATCCATCATTTCAGTAAGATTAGAGTTAAGAGTGACAGATCTTTCTTCAGCAGCTAACATCTCTCCATCATCGGCAATCACTCCTGAAGAACAGAGCTGATTAAAATCTGTTGTTGGTTTGATGAAACTTCACTAAAATACATTACTAATAATATTTTAAATGTGAAGAGAAGAACATTGTGCAGCAGTGCAAAGACAAAGATGATAATTGAAACGGGAAATTAACTTTTCTTTGGAACAATAACTGAATAGCAAGAATTTATACACTAAAGTGTTATTTCAGCTTCATTTAATCAATCCTAAATAACTTAACAGAGTTTAATTGAAAATTGGTCTCACAGTTCAATTATTTTCACATGAGAATATATACATGACCAGTTATTTATTCCATGGTACAAGAACAGAAGCAAATGAAGCGATGAAAACATATTTCAAACTCACCAATCAGACGCCACAAACTCAACCAGAACAAAACTAATTTGAAAAACATTTTCTTCATCAGTTCACTGCAAAGCCCACAATAGTGATGATTAAAATGTCTGAAAACCCCCTGAAAAATGCATGAACTTTAATATTTATCTGGCTCTGACCACAGATTCCGCTACAATGTACGCTTCTTTTATATCATACAAAAATCAATAAGCTTTTGCTGATCTTACATTTTCAAATGAATTCCAGCCCTGTATGAAGATTTATTGCAGGAGTGTTAGATTAGATATCTATTCATCATCTTTAATGTCAGTTTCTTGCGTTCAATCATTAAATTCATTTAGAATAACAAGACACTATGGGACTGTTGCCAATCAAATGAAATCACTATCAACAAAATCCATCTTTGCGCGGCAGAGGAAGCAGAAGCTGCATCTCAAAAGATATGAGAGGTCAAAGTGGGGTGGATTTTTTCCACTGGAGAAGGTTTTATTGTGAATTATGGACTCATAATTTGGATTTTTGATAGTAGTGACACTTAAAATCATAAAAAGACATCTTAAAAATAAAAATTTCTGCAAAATTGTATTTTGGATGAACTTTTACTTTAATGAAGTAATTGAATCATTTTTTCAATTAAACTCAGCGCACTCGGAACAGCTGTGGGATCTCGGTCTGCTACCGAGGCCTTCACCATCACTGACCCCCACTACTGCATCTCGCCCACAGCGGAGGCGCCACAAGCGGTGTGAGAGGAAGCAGAAGAGGGGTAAGGGCGGAGGTATCCGGGCTAGGCTAACGGCTAAGTTAACGGCTAACCCACACAAGCCATCTATCCCCACCATCATTAGGGTGGCCATTCGTGCCATTTTCGCAGGACACATCCTGGCCAGGATTTCTATATTGCCTAAAATATCCAGGTTTTGGCTTTGGTTTCCTGTTTACATACTTAATGACGGTAATGATCATTTGACCAATAACCTGCAAACATTGTACGTATATCAACCAATCGAGGTGCGTGAGAATGTGGGATCTACAGAGAACGGTCAAAGCGATGCAAATACGTGTACATTTTAGTGTTGGACTGGAAAGCAGCATTGAGCTGACTGATCGGTGTATGACATCAAAGTAATGTGGGAGCGATTCAAAAGCACAAGAAGCCATTGGTCTATGCAGCGCAAACAAAGCCAAACCGTGGATATTTTAGGCAATATAGAAATCCTGGCAAGGACATGTCCTGTGAAAAGGGCATGAATTGCCACCCTAACCATTGTACTGGCTAACGTACGCTCTTTGGACAATAAACTGGACTATACTGAGGGAATATACTGCTATACTGCTCATTTCAGTTTACATTCCCCCGAATAACATCAACAGCAACAGGAACAACGCACTAAATGAACTGTACCAGCACATTAGTGAGCAGCAGACAGCACACCCTGATGTTTTTCTCATCATAGCTGGGGATTTCAACCATGCTGACTTAAAGAATGTGTTTCCAAAAATAAACCAACACAAGGTAATAACATTTTGGACTTTGTTTACACCACACAGAGAGGAGCTTCCAAAGCCACCGCCCCCCCACATCGGAGCCTCAGATCACATCACTGTCATGCTAATGCCTGCATACAGACCACTCATTAAAGTCGCCAAACCAGTTTACAAACAGATTAAAGTGTGGCCAGAAGGATCATCAGAGGTTCTTCAGGACTGCTTCAACACAACTGACAGGGAAATGTTTAAGCAGGCTGCCACATACAATATCACCACTGACCTCCAGGAGTACTCAGAGACTGTCACTGCTTACATCAACAAGTGTATTGATGATGTAACAGTGACAAAAACCATCACTGTCCAGGCCAATCAGAAGCCATGGATGACAGGGGAGGTCTACAGACTCCTGAAGACACGGAACGCTGCCTTCAGAGCTGGAGATGAGGTGGGCCTGAGAACAGCCAGGGCCAACCTGTCCCGCGGCATCAGAGAGGCTAAGAGACAGCACTCCAGGAGTATAGCTCATCAATTCAGCGACAGCAGAGACACTAGGAACCTGTGGCAGGGGATACAGACCATTACGGACTACAAGCCCCCACCACGGACCTGTGACAACAACATCTCTCTGCTAAATGAGCTGAACACTTTCTTCGCTCGCTTTGAGCAACAAAACAGCACCACTGCACAGAAGACTCCACCTCCTCCCGGCGACCAGGTGATGACGCTGACCCCAGACAGTGTGAGGGGATCCTTCAGCAGGATCAATGCACGCAAAGCTCCGGGTCCTGACAACATCCCTGGGTGTATACTGAGAGACTGTGCAGCAGAACTCACTGATGTCTTCACAGACATGTTCAACATCTCACTGAGACAGGCTGTTTTCCCACATGTTTCAAAACTATCACCATCATTCCATTTCTGAAGAAGCCATCTCCATCCTGCTTCAATGACTACCGTCCTGTTGCACTTACTCCCATCCTCATGAAGTGCTTTGAACAGCTAATCATCCACCACATCAAGTCTGCCCCCCCCCCTCCCTGGACCCCTTCCAGTTTGCATATCGGTTCAACCGGTCGACCGATCATACCATCTCCAGTTTATCAACAGCTCATTTGCAAACTGATCCAGCTGGGGCTCAACACTTCGCTGTGCAACTGGCTGTTGGACTTTCTGACTGGAAGACCTCAGGCAGTATGGGTCAGCAGTAACACATCTAGCACTATCACACTGAACACTGGGGCCCCCCAAGGATGTGTGCTGAGCCCCCTCCTCTTCACTCTACTGACCCATAACTGCACACCATCACACAACTCCAACCTCTTCATTAAGTTTGCGGATGACATGACTGTTGTGGGTTTCATTAGCAACAGAGATGAGATAAACTACAGAAGCGAGGTGAGCCGCCTGGTGCAGTGACAACAATCTCTCTCTGAATGTGGAGAAGACGAAGGAGATTGTTTTAAGACTTCAGGAGAGAACACACTCAGCATGCTCCTCTGACCATCAACGGTGCGACTGTGGAGAGAGTGAGCAGCACCAAGTTCCTGGGTGCGCACATCACAGAGGACCTCTCCTGGACTGAAAACACAGCAGCACTGGCCAAGAAATCACAGCAGCGTCTCTACTGCCTCCGCAAACTGAAGAGAGCCAGAGCCCCGGGCCCATCATGTACACCTTCTACAGAGGCACCATCGAGAGCATCCTGTCGAGCTGCATCACTATGTGGTATGGCGCCTGCAACGCGTCCTGCTGAAAGACTCTGCACCGCATAGTGAGAGCAGCTGAGAAGATCATTGGTATCTCTCTCCCCTCCCTCCAGGACATTTACACAACCCGTCTCACCCGCAAAACCCTCTGCATCAGAGGTGATCCCACTCACCCATCACACAGCTTCTTCAGTCTGCTGCCATCAGGGAGGAGACTGTGGAGTCTCCAGGCCATGACCAGTAGACTGAAGGACAGCTTCATCCATCAGGCTGCCAGGCACCACTGAACTATGAATGCAATTTCGATTCTCTGTATGTATATACTGTACATGTGGAAATTGACAATAAAGCAGACTTGACTTGACTTGACTTTCAAATTGGATGAGAAGATTAGATTATATATAAAAAAATCATTAAAGCATTTTATATTACATAATCTAGCATTAGCAAAGCAATATTTGGTAATGTAGCATTTTTCATGACAAACACTCTTATTTTGAGCATTTATGTGAGAATTTGTATAAGCTCCAATCTATATAAGAGTACATATAAGACTCTCTATATACATTTGCACAGTGTATTGTTATAGTGTTAGTTAATTAAATATAAGTTGAGTTATAGTTATTTTATATATAATAATGAGTTCTGTATTGTACAATTAGATGCTGTTAAATCATTACACGGAGACTAGTTCACTGATTGTTATGTTCAGAGTTAGTATGCTCATGGGTTCTGGTGCGGATGGTTTTAGTCAAACCCATCAGCACTGGGCAAGAGTATGAACCCCGCTGTTGTAAAGTTATGCTTTACTAAGTATAAATGGTATATGTGAGGATTTCCAGTCAGGATTTAGACCGCATCATAGTACTGAAACTGCTCTCCTTAGAGTTACAAATGATCTGCTCTTATCATCTGATCGTGGGTGTATCTCTCTATTAGTTTTATTGGATCTTAGTGCTGCGTTTGACACAATTGACCACAACATTCTTTTGCATAGACTTGAACACTTTGTTGGCATCAGTGGAAGTGCATTAGCATGGTTTAAATCATACTTATATGACCGCCATCAGTTCGTAGCAGTGAATGAAGATGTATCATATCGATCACAAGTGCAGTATGGAGTACCTCAAGGCTCAGTACTAGGGCCGCAACTCTTCACGCTTTATATGTTACCCTTGGGAGATATCATCAGGAAACATGGTGTTAGCTTTCACTGTTATGCTGATGATACACAGCTCTATATTTCCTCGCAGCCCGGTGAAACACACCAATTTGAAAAACTAATGGAATGCATAGTCGATATAAAAAATTGGATGACGAGTAATTTCTTACTGCTAAATTCAGAAAAAACAGAGGTGTTAATCATAGGGCCTAAAAACTCTGCTTGTAATAACCTAGAACACTGTCTAAGACTTGATGGCTGCTCTGTCAATTCTTTGTCATCAGTTAGGAACCTAGGTGTGCTACTTGATCGCAATCTTTCCTTAGAAAGCCACGTTTCTAGCATTTGTAAAACTGCATTTTTCCATCTCAAAAATATATCTAAATTACGGCCTATGCTCTCAATGTCAAATGCAGAAATGTTAATCCATGCTTTTATGACTTCAAGGTTAGACTATTGTAATGCTTTATTGGGTGGTTGTTCTGCACGCTTGGTAAACAAACTACAGCTAGTCCAAAATGCAGCAGCAAGAGTTCTTACTAGAACCAGGAAGTATGACCATATTAGCCCGGTCCTGTCCACACTGCACTGGCTCCCTATCAAACATCGTATAGATTTTAAAATATTGCTTATTACTTATAAAGCCCTGAATGGTTTAGCACCTCAGTATTTGAATGAGCTCCTTTTACATTATACTCCTCTACGTCCGCTACGTTCTCAAAACTCAGGCAATTTGATAATACCTAGAATATCAAAATCAACTGCGGGAGGCAGATCCTTTTCCTATTTGGCGCCTAAACTCTGGAATAACCTACCGAACATTGTTTGGGAGGCAGACACACTCTTGCAGTTTAAATCTAGATTAAAGACCCATCTCTTTAACCTGGCATACACATAACATACTAATATGCTTTTAATATCCAAATCCGTTAAAGGATTTTTAGGCTGCATTAATTAGGTAAACCGGAACCGGAAACACTTCACATAACATTGTACTTTATACATCATTAGAAGAATGGCATCTACGCTAATATTTGTCTGTTTCTCTCTTGTTCCGAGGTCACCGTGGCCACCAGATCCAGTCTGTGTCCAGATCAGACAGTGGATCAGCACCTAGAAAGGACCTCTACTGCCCTGAAAGACAGCAGAGACCAGGACAACTAGAGCCCCAGATACAGATCCCCTGTAAAGACCTTGTCTCAGAGGAGCACCAGGACAAGACCACAGGAAACAGATGATTCTTCTGCACAATCTGACTTTGCTGCAGTCTGGAATTGAACTACTGGTTTCGTCTGGTCAGAGGAGAACTGGCCCCCAAACTGAGCCTGGTTTCTCCCAAGGTTTTTTTCTCCATTCTGTCACCGATGGAGTTTCGGTTCCTTGCCGCTGTCGCCTCTGGCTTGCTTAGTTGGGGTCACTTCATCTACAGCGATATCATTGACTTGATTGCAAATAAAAACAGACACTATTTCAACTGAACAGAGATGACATAACTGAATTCAATGATGAACTGCCTTTAACTATCATTTTGCATTATTGAGACACTGTTTTCCAAATGAATGTTGTTCAGTGCTTTGGCGCAATGTATTTAGTTTAAAGCACTATATAAATAAAGGTGATTGATTGATAAGTAAAGTTTCTGCAATGGATTATCTTTGTTGTGTGCTTCTCTCCACACCTCCACTGACACAGATAGGTTAACGTTACACAACAGTATAAAGACTTTGACTACTGATATAAACTTCTTGTATTTTCTATGTAAAATAAGCAGAATAATTGCATCATAAATGTAAATAAGACATCAGCAGTTCATATGGATTTGTCTGGAACACTTTTTTTGTCAAACAGAGCAAAAACAAATAATATAACGTCTAAAATAGAACTCAATATTTGCTCCTTGTTTGTTGAATTGTTGTATGAAATCAAAATTACATTTGCAATCTTGCTGATATTTGTGAAAAACAGCACTCTTGCTGATGTGATATGACTTTTCCCCTCACATCTAAAATATTGGGGTCATTCAAACAGACTAAATCATGCAGTGAAGGCATGCACTTTTATTTGCACATGTGCACTAGCTTATCACACTAAACTACTGAAACACACAGAGTGTACATCCAGCAGAAGCTGTTTATCGACCCAACAGATCACACTTCTGTACAGATAAAACATTGGAGGAAAACTATTGCAGGGCATTTTGACTCATAAACCAGTAGATCACATTTATGATGTTTGTGTTGTTACAACCAAATTCATGAGTAAAAGTTATTGAAAACATACAGTAACTAGTAGGCTAAATGTTATTTGATTAATTGTGAGATTTGGTCTTTGGAAAATTTGATGAAAAATATGCTTGAGTTTATAATGAGATCTCTAGCTTTTGATCTTTAAACGTGTAGACTTTGGTATTTGGGCAAATCTGAGCAAGATTACTAATTTTAAACTATTCGAAGCACATGTGAGGATACCATAGTCTTTTCTTCTAGAAAGAGAAGAGTAGAGGTCTGCGTCAATGTTTTCTTAAATTCAAATTCACATTATGGTGGATTTACACAACAATTGTCACAGTTCACTGAGTACATAACAGGAACAAAGGTTTAAAAAAAAAAAAAAAAAAAAAAAACATATTTTGAGAAATTTCTCAAAGGCCCTTTTTTTAATGGTCAATTACTGTCTGAAACTTAAGATGGTGCCAATGTCACCCATTTAACCCATTTGTGCCCAAATTATTCTGAACGCTTCATACATGCAGTTGTGTTATTAGTGTCCCATGTAAACTTGTTCTGCTTTTATTTTCCCCAATTATTATTATTATTATTATTATTATTATTATTAGTATTATTATTTTATTTTATTTTTTTACTGGGTTTGAATGTGTGGCAACTGTAGTTGCCAGTGGGCAGATATGTTGTATGCACACCTTTGATATTAAATTTGAATGGGAATCTTTGGCATCTAGTATCTCAAAATAACTGATTTCAACAGATCAATCTTTAGCCAAAACAAATTATTTATGTATAAAAGTCGAAGAACATTTAATGCAGACCCTAGAAATCTGCATCTAGCTTATCACTTTTGAAAATAAAAACACAACAAAGAAATCCATTCGTCCAAGTGGTGGAACATGGAGCAGTACATAGTGCAGCCATTAAGTTGCCCTAACAAGGTATTGTTTATAAAAAAGTTAAATAAAAGAAAAAAAATGAATAGAATGAAG
The DNA here is from genome assembly GCF_003368295.1 of Carassius auratus. NCBI lineage: Eukaryota > Metazoa > Chordata > Actinopteri > Cypriniformes > Cyprinidae > Carassius > Carassius auratus. The sequence continues at coordinate 29,997,582 of NC_039264.1, read as the reverse complement.
AAAAATGACATCTAAAAAAAGAGGTAACAAAAGAGGTACACCTGAAAGAAATTTACACATTTTTAGGCCTGTTGTATTCAATGGCTGACTGTATTAGGTTATTTCAAATAATAATGTAAATGTAAACTCATTACTTCTGAATTGTCTGAATTTCAACATTATAATGGAATCATAATCTACTAGTCCTAAAAAGAATTAGGGTCCAGACTGCATCCAGACTGGATGAAGGGGCCACAATATTTTACCCCTTACAAGGCATAATATCATAAAAGGGAGAAAAAGTTAATCTACAGCAAATAATCCCATGCGTTGGCTCTTTTATCTTTCCATTATTAGTTTTGTATGACTGACTGAAGTTTGTAAACTGCTGCTGTCACTTGAAAACTGGAACTGAAGCAAATGAAACAATAAAAACACATTTCAAACTCACCATTTGAACACCAACTAGAACAAAACTAATTTGAAAATCATTTTCTTCATCAATTCACTGCAAAGCCCACAACAGTGATGCTTAAAATGTCTGACAACACTCTAAAAAATGGCAGAACTTCAATATTTATCTGGCTGTGACCACAGTTTCCGCTCCAATGTTTGCTTCTTTAATATCATAAAAAGCTTTTGCTGATCTTACATTTTCAAATGAATTCCAGCCCTGTATGAAGATTTATTGCAGGAGTGTTAGATTAGATATCTATTCATCATCTTTAATGTCAGTTTCTTACATTCAAACATTATTCAATTCAATTCAAGTTTATTTGTATGGCACTTTTTATAATACAAATCGTTACAAAGCAACTTTACAGAAAATTATGTTTCTACAATATTTAGTAATAACTTATGGTGGTGAATGTCAGTTTGTGCACGTTTGACAGGATTTTTAGAAGAAAAAAAATTAATACAAGACGTAGTCAGCTAGACGATGAACATTATTAATATTATTAATTAATAATTATTATATGATGCAGTCATACATGTAGCATTAAATTCATTTAGAATAACAAGACACTATGGGACTGTTGCCAATCAAATGAAATCACTATCATCAAAATCCATCTTTGCACGGCAGAGGAAGCAGAAGCTGCATCTCAAAAGAACAGCCAAAAGCTACGTGTTCGTAAAAAACAATTCCATCATTAAGACATTTTTAACCATTGCTTCCATGTAAAATCTGAGACCATAATCCATAATAATGAATCAGGAGAGAAATATGCACAGATCAACCCTCTGTAGTCTTCTGAGGTCAGATTTAGAAGCTGAGCTGAACCAGACAGTTACTGAAGTGCAGAGGATGGATTCAATGATGGTGGAGTAGAACTGTTTCAGCAGCTCCTGTGGCAGGTTAAACTTCCTCAGCTGACGAAGGAAGTACAACCTTTGCTGGGCCTTTTTTACGATGGAGTCAATGTGAATGTCCCACTTCAGGTCCTGAGAGATAGTGGTGCCCAGGAACCTGAATGACTCCACTGCAGTCACAGTGCTGTTCATGATGGTGAGTGGGGGGAGTGCAGGGGGGTTTCTCCTGAAGTCTACGATCATCTCCACTGTTTTGAGCGTGTTAAGCTCCAGGTTGTTGAGAGTGCACCAGACAGCCAGCTCTTTTACCTCCTGTCTGTAAGCAGACTCGTCACCGTCCTCAATGAGGCCGATGAGTGTGGTGTCGTCTGCAAACTTCTGGAGCTTGACAGAGGGGTCCTTAGATGTGCAATCGTTGGTATACAGGGAGAAGAGCAGTGGGGAGAGAACACAGCCCTGGGGAGCTCCGGTGCTGATTGTACGGGTGCTGGATGTGTATTTACAGGCAGAAGAGCAGTGGGGAGAGAACGCAGCCCTGGGGAGCTCCGGTGCTGATTGTACGGGTGCTGGATGTGTATTTTCCCAGCCTCACTAGCTGCTGCCTGTCTGTCAGGAAGCTGTTGATCCACTGACAGACGGAGGTGGGCACGGAGAGCTGATTTAGTTTGGGCAGGAGGAGGTTTGGGATGATCGTGTTGAAGGCCGAGCTGAAGTCCACAAACAGGATCCTCACATAAGTCCCCGGTCTGTCTAGGTGTTGCAGAACATAATGCAGTCCAATGTTTACTGCATCGTCCACAGACCTGTTTGCTCTTTAGGCAAACCGAAGAGGATCCAGCAAGGGCCCAGTGATGTCCTTCAGGTGGGCCAGCACCAGTTTCTCAAATGACTTCATGACTACAGACGTCATTTAGTCCTGTAATTTTAGATTTATTTAGGATGGGGATGATGGTGGAGTATTTGAAGCATGAAGGGACTTCGCACAGCTCCAGTGATCTGTTGAAGATCTGTGTGAAGACGGGGGCCAGCTGGTCAGCACAGGATTTCAGACAGGCTGGTGTAACACAATCTGGGCCTGGTTTTTTTCTTTTCTGTTCTTTCAAACCTGCATTAAAACTCGTTCAGATCGTCTGCCAGTCGTTGATTCTCCACACTGCTGGGGGGTGGTGTCTTGTAGAGCCCTGCATTTCAGCCCGAGCCCGATGGGCCTCGATTTATTTATGCCCCTAGGGCCGACTTCGGGCCAATTTTTCACGTTATAGCACACATGCGGGCTGGGCCTTGGGCCTTTTTTGGGTTATTCTTCTATTTATATTTTTAGGCATTAATTATTATCCACTTATTGTAGTAGTAGCTATTATAAGCTTCTAAATTAATGTATTAATCATAGCTGTCACGGATTTACGCTGCCTGAAGGAATACGGAGTCGAGGATAAACGGAATAAGGCTTTTAATATATACCATTCATGGAGCACAGCGATAGACACACGTAAGTGAGTGATTTAGTCACAAGTGAGGAGACCCGACAAAACAGAACTGAAAGGACAAGGCTTATGTACAAAAGGATAATTGGGGAAACACAGGTGGATGGCATGACTAAATTAACAGGGACATGGAACACATGAGGAATAGAATAGACACACCTGGGAACTAATCAAACCAAACACGGAAAGACACAAACTGGGTCACGGGCAAAAACACACTAAATGAGTCCAGGTGTGACAGTACTCCCCCCTCCCGGTAGGTGCGTCCTCGCACCGTAGAAACAACAGAGGGAGGCGTGGGTGGGAACTTGGGAGGAGGTTCCGGTGGAGGACGGACTCCCAGGAGGGGGCCAGCAGATAGGGACTACAGAAGGAGGAGCCAGGGAGGAGACGACGGAGGAGACAGGAGCAGGAGGAGCCAGATGGTCCACCAGAGACCAGCCAGGACGGAGATCCAAGGTGCAGTCAACGGCGGGAGGAGCCATGGTGAAGGAGGGGTCAACGACACCAGGGGGCCGACAGGCGGAGACTGCACCGGTGGGTGAGGAGCCCAAGATGGAGCAGCACAGCCGCAGAGCCAGGGTGACCTCGAGGATCCGGAGGGCCTAGGTGGAGCAGAAGGCTCAGGCGACCAAGGCGGAGGCGGGGTCTTGGCAGACCGCTGTGGAGCCGGAGCGACCGAGGATGGAGGTGGAACCGGAGGGAAGGAGGAGCCTGACAAAGCCGGAGGGATGGAGTGACGAGGTGGAACCAGAGGAGAGGAGTCCCGAGGCGGCGGATGGTCGACGACTGACCAAGGTGGAGCCGGAGGGACGAGGGAGCCCGGTGGAGCAGGTGGGATGACAGGCCACGGTGGAGACGAGGGAGCTAAGAGCCAAGGCGGAGCCGCTGGGTCGAAGGACCGAGGAGGAGTCCAGGGCTCGGAGGCTGGAGGCGGAGACAGGGCCTTAACGCGCCAAGGCGGAGCTGGAGACTGGCAGTTCAGCGGCGAACCATCGCGCCCCGATGGCGCGGACTGAGGGTGAGCTGCGGGACTGACTGGCACCAGCAGGGATGACGAGGAACTGGCTGGTCTAGGAGGAGGAGAGAGGAGAAGGATGGGAGGAAGGACAGGAGGATCAGGGCTGGGTGGAACCAGCGGAAGTGGAGCAGAGGGACCAGCAGGTTTGGGAGGAGGTGGGAGAGGGAGGCTGGGAGGGAATACAGGAGACACAGAAGATTCACGGCTGGGTGGAACCAGCGGAGACACAGATGATTCAGGGCTGGGCGGAACCAGCGGTGAAACAGAAAAATCATGGCTGGGCGGAACCAGCGGAGACACAGAAGATTCATGGCTGGGCGGGACCAGCGGAGACACAGAAGATTCAGAGCTGGGCGGAACCAGCGGAGAAACAGAAAACTCAGGGCTGGGCGGAACCAGCGGAGAAACAGAAAACTCAGGGCTGGGCGGAACCAGCGGAAATGGAGCAGAGGAAATGACTGGAGGAGGTAGGAGTGGGAGACTGAGAGGGTATACAGGGGAATCAGGGCTGGACGGAACCAGTGGGGAAACAGGAAAATTAGGGATTACCTCCATAGACCAGTCCATCAGATCCAGAACTTGCTCCATACGATCTTCAGAGACTGCATATAGCTCACCCTCAGTCGCAGGAGTGTGGGCAGGGCTTTCCTCCACGCCCTCGATCTCCACGAGGACTCCCACGATGCACGGTGTTGCCGGCTCACACACCTGGTCAGTCGCGCTCTCGAGTTCCGGCTCCCTGTCGGTGAATGGCTCGGGCTCTGCGGCTGCGGTGGGCTCTGGCTCCGTGTAGCGAGATGGTGGCTGGCTGGTCTCTGGGTCGGGAGTGGGACTGGCGAGATCCTCAATGGGGCAGACGGTGAAAGGTGAGCCATTTCTCGCCAGAGTCCACTCCACGAATGCGGCGAAATCCTCCCGAGGACCATCTTCGGGCGACAACGCTCTGCACTTGGAGTTCAGGCTGGTGTTGTAGAAGGTGCAGAGCGCGCCGTCCGGGTAGCTGGTGGCATTAGCTAATAGAAGAAACTGTCTGGTATGGTCCTCGAGAGAACGTCCTTCCTGCTTCAGCAGGAGGATGAGGAATTCGGGGCGATAGAGGGGATCCATAGAAACTAAGAAAAGAAAAGACTGTGAAAAAACGAAAGCAAAACGGAGGGAAAGACACGCGGTTTTAAACTTTCTTTTTTTGAGGTCGGGTCTTCTGTCACGGATTTACGCTGCCTGAAGGAATACGGAGTCGAGGATAAACGGAATAAGGCTTTTAATATATACCATTCATGGAGCACAGCGATAGACACACGTAAGTGAGTGATTTACTCACAAGTGAGGAGACCCGACAAAACAGAACTGAAAGGACAAGGCTTATGTACAAAAGGATAATTGGGGAAACACAGGTGGATGGCATGACTAAATTAACAGGGACATGGAACACATGAGGAATAGAATAGACACACCTGGGAACTAATCAAACCAAACACGGAAAGACACAAACTGGGTCACGGGCAAAAACACACTAAATGAGTCCAGGTGTGACAATAGCCTAGTTGGCCAACTAATAATTATAAAATGATGATTCATGCGGCGAGCATTTCTGTGTCTGCACCTGTTGCTGCGGGCCACACAGCAAAGAAGAGAGCACTGGCCGAGTTTGAAAACATTGTGGAGCTGGACGAGGATGACGACCATGAAGTATAGCAATACATGCCCCTCAATCACAACATGGAAGGTGATGGACGAGATGTGCTGCTATGGTGGAAACAGCACGAGACCCTGCTACCACAACTGTCAAGACTGGCTCGCTCTGTGTTTAGTGTCCCGCCAGCAGCAGCAGCGAACGTGTCTTCAGCGCCGCGGGAAGAGAGGAGGACGGGGTTAAAACCTTCCTCTCTCTCGAGGCTATTCTTTTTCTCCACGATGCTCTGTAAGAGACTGTTCAAACTTTTCATTTGACTGGACTTTATGTTCATTTAACTGTTGGAAAATGGAAAAAAGAATGGACATGTTCTGTGGTGCATTTTTTAGGTAAAACAATCTTGCGAGCGCTGTTGCGAGCCTGCCTCGGTTTTTCGAAATTTTTCATTTTACTCACTGTGGTTTAATAAATAAACATTTATTAAACTAACTGTATTAGCGTTGATTTGAGAGGCTTAATTGTTTAATATGTTTTAGGCTACTCGCTGTCGGCTCGGCTGATTAACGTTAATTGTCATGAAAAAAAAAAAAAGCCCAAACATTCTTCCAAATTAACTTGATAAAGAAATGAAAAGAAACATAACACAAAACTGATCTATTTTAATCGCTGCAAATATAAATAATATAAATAAAAACACGGGCTCGTGTCGGACTCGCACTGATAATTCTGATGAGCTGTCGGACACGGGTCAGGCTAGGGCCTGAGCTTCTAGGGCCTAGATTTGAGGCCCGTGCAGGGCTCTAGTGTCTTGTAGTTGGTAATCTCTTTCAGACTTTTCCACACTGATGCTGAGTCGTTGGAAGTGAACTGAGTCCTTATTTTTTTAGAATAATTCCTCTTTGCCACTTTGATCTCTTTTTCCAGTGTGTATTTTGCCTGTTTATACAAGACATTGTCCCCCTTCACGTAAGCATCTTCTTTGGCCTGACGGAGCTGTCTGAGTTTTGCAGTGAACCAAGGTTTGTCATTGGTGTAAGTTAGATGAGTCCCAGCAGGAATACACGTATCCTCACAGAAACTGATATATGATGTTACAGTCTCTCTGAGTTCATCCAGATCGGTGGCAGCAGCTTCAAAAACACTCCAGTCAGTGAGGTCAAAACAAGATTGTAAATCCTGTATTTTATAATGGACTGTAAAAAGATGGACTAATGAGGCAGCTCATTAGTCCATCTTTTTACAGTCCATAATACAGATTTAGCTGATTTTAGTTTCTGCCTGAAGGTCGGTATAAGATGACTGATATGACTCCTTTATTGTGGTCTAACAGTGATCCAATACATTATTGTCTCTAGTGGGACATGTGATGTGCTGTCTGTATTTTGGCAGTTCACCAGAGAGATTTGATTTATTAAAGTCCCCAAAAATGATTAAAACTGAGTCTGGTGGTTGTTGTTCTGTCTCTGTTATCTGATCAGTGAGTTTCTGTAAAACTGAGTTTATGTGCGCTTGCGGTGGAATGTAAATACTCACAAGAATGAAATAGAAAGAAATGAGTCAGTGAATCACCCTATTCTTTAAAAAATGCAGCTTTATTCAGTACAAAGTTTTGTGAAGAGTCACTTCCATGTTGGTTTCAAGAGAGAGATCGGAAGTCTATGTCTATGTGCTCCAGAAATTCTTGCAGACATTTAACCTCTTTAACCCGCACCTAGATGCGGGCGCACTGGACTCCCCTTGATTGCATGTGTCAATATTTACAAATAGATTAAATGAAACTGGACAAGATCACAAATTTAATCTTAACAAGCTATATATCATTACAAAATCTAAGCCTCAAGCATCAACAATAGATCACTGTTTTTCAATTAAAAGCTTATAAAGAATGTATTTGCTACATTTGTGTAAGCAGTACACATCAAAACATGAAGAATGAAAACGCTGTACATACCAGATCCGTCGTAATAACGAGTCATAAACACATCCACAGCTGTAAATCCCGGTTTAGTTAAAAAGGTAAGGGTCCACTGAACGACATCTCATGAAGCACGTTTAGTCCAACGAAGCAATAACGTTGTAATATGGATCATAATTCCTTTGCTTACATTTAATTTCTTCAGCGACAGAATTGTTTGCGTCCATTATGGAATAACTCACGGTCAGAAACTGCGTCTTGGTAGTAAAACAACGGCATGGTTTTGCAGTGTAAAGTGTCACAGACAGTATGAGACGATCCACTAAAAAAAGTGAAAGATAGGCAGAAGTTTGTTTATTTCAATTCTGTCGCTCTCACGTGACAGCTCGTGACGTGCTCTGATGCACCTGTCAGCTAATGGAGGCAGAACTTAGCCATCGCCGTTTTCTTTGTTTGTTTTATTTTTCAACAGTTTTTATATATGTGTGAGCGTGAGTGTAAGATATGTGTGTCTTATGTTGAATTTGTCTGTATCTGCATGATTACCATCTGTTTGAGCGTAAATCAGCACGATATTACTGTGGAATCACAGCTATCAATGTGAACGCCATCTATATGAATAGAGTGTGATTTATGATGCATCTCTATGATTACCATCTCTATAACTGGCAATTAGCACATCAACACGTGATAATTGACTATATGAACAGAAATCATGGTAAATAGTGCATTTCTAGCAATCTCAGGATGTACTGTAATTGGCATACAAAGTTAAATCTTTTTTATTTTATTTATTTATTTTTGTTACTCAAACTATTCTTATTGTATTTTTCTAGTGCTCAAATAAATCACTTATATGCCTAAGTTTCTGTGTAGTGTTTTATAATTGAAAAAAAAAACATGCAGTGGTATGTTTTATGACTAAAATAGTTTGTAGAAGCCCTCAATACAGTTGTTATTTTTTTCTTTTTATATTTGGGGTGGGGGGTGTAGACATAGTCTCATAAAAATATATGCAGATTTATTATTCAGATTTGAAATAGAAAATCATGAGACATGTGACATTCCACCCATTACTTTTCTAGATTGCTCCAGGACTCATTTCATGTATTTTAATATCAAATAAAAAAACGTCTCTAGGTTACGTATGTAACCCGAGTTCCTCGAGGGACTGAGACGCTGCGTCGAAACGCTTTGGGGAAAGCGTTTAGCGTGAGCGACTCTGAATATGATATCTAATCTGTCTTATAGAAGAGTGTGACATCACAGGCGGGGTGACGTAAGTGACCAGGAAGCTATAAAGGCACGAGCCGCGCAGCTGGCTTCAGCTTCGAGTACCAGCCGTGCCGGGGGTATGGCCTCGAGACGCAGCGTCTCGTTCCCTCGAGGAACTAGGGTTACGTGTGTAACCCTAAGACGTTCCTCTTCAGGAGCATCGAAACGCTTTGGGGAACGAGTACCAACGCTGCCAGACTACCAAACCCCTGCCTAGTGTATATCCGAAGAGCACAGCTTAGGACGAGTGGAATGAAGTGAATCTTGCAAAAGTAGAAGGCATGGACCACCGCGCAGCTTTGCAGATGTCCAGCATGGACGCACCTGCTAGAAAGACCTTGGAGACTGCCATACCCCATGTAGAGTGAGCCTTGGCTCCCGACAGCGGGGGACGACCAGAGGACTCAAAGTGGCGTTGATAGTCTCAACTATCCAACGACTAATAGTCTGCTTAGAAGCAGGAAAACCCCTCTTAGGAAAAACCAGCAGCTAACAGTTGTGCCCCCTCAGGGCCACACCCACAGCTTTCACAACTCCGGGTGTGGGTGAATTATCGTTCCCTGCACCAGTGAGAGTAGGTCTGTCCTGATCTGTATCTCCCACGGAGAGCCGTCGAGGAGCGAGACCAGATCTGCAAACCATACTCGGCCCGGCCAGAACGGGGCTATTAATAACAGACGGACCCCGTCCCGGCGCACTCTTGCCAGAACTCCCGGAAAATGATTTAGTACACGCGTTGCCTCAGCAACCCGCGAGACGCTTAGTCACACAAACTATATTAATCTCCTCGGAAATAAGTAGCTGCAGCTGCCAGTTCACAGAGGGGGAAGGAACCGCTCTTCGCATGCTTCCGAACCTCGAGAATGAACTCTAAATCTAGGGAATACGGGTGGAGATAGGCACAGCCGTCTTCGCCCCGTCCTTAGATATGCGAGAAGCAGTCAGCCCCCTTATTATTATTTTATTTTTTTCGAGAGCTGACTGCGTGAGCTGCGCTCCTCATTAATGCTGCTCCTCATTAATGCATGTTTGTGAAACTGATGCTTGTGTAACTGTTTGTCTGTGCAACTTATGTTTGTGCAACTGCGAGCTCATCGACGCCCTCCGTTTCAATCTCCTCCGAGAAAAAAAGGCGGTGCGTCACGGCCGTCACTCGGGGGGAAGAACCGCAGCACTCGGCTTCCGCACCTGGAGATTGGGCAGATCTGGTGGGTGAGGTAGGAGATAGGGTCTGCCTCAATCCCAGGCAGACCGCACACAGACCGTGTATTCTCACTCGTGATGAACACACAATCTGAAACGCGATCTGGATTCACCTTTCAGATGTCTCGTCTTAGCTTTGCTCTTCGACTATTGCTTACTCTTTGAGGAGCTAATAGTGACAAACAACAATAAATAAGACTGACAAGACAGAATGACATGCACACACAGAGCGCTTGCTGAAAACGCTGAAGCTGAAGCCAGCTGCGCGGCTCGTGCCTTTATAGCTTCCTGGTCGCTTACGTCACCCCGCCTGTGATGTCACACTCTTCTATAAGACAGACTAGATATCATATTCAGAGTCACTCACGCTAAACGCGTTCCCCAAAGCGGTTCGACGCAGCTCGAGTTCCTGAAGAGGAACTATTCAGTGTGGTAAAAAAAATAATATTTTTGAGCATTATCAACTCTGGTTGATAAAAAGTGCAGCCCAAAGAGACTTCTTTCCAAAGACACCAAAAGTATGTGTAACACACTGAAGCAAGAAACAATTTCAATTTTAAGTTAGCTCGAGCACTTTCAGCTGTTCCTTTCTCTTTGGAGTGTTACAAGCTCTTGGTGAATAAGAAGATCTGTAAAGTTGCAAAGACTAAAGTCTAAAATCCAAAGAGATAATCTTTATAAAAGTTAAGGCTTGTCCAGCCCCACCTAAAATGGCTCGTTCTAACACGCCCCCACCTATCTACATCATTATGTGGAAATATTTGCATAATGCCGCCCAGATGTTCACACAAACAAAGAAGGCGTACTTTTTATTATCATTGTAGTATTGTTGTTGCTGCCACCAGCATGTCATATAGATGCTGTGTGTTTCACTGTCAAAGTGAAACTACTTTGTTTGGCCTTCCAAAAGAGGATGATATCAACTTCATCATGCCTGGAGCTGATCCATGCTGGTCGCTGGAGAAATACATCAACTTTGCATTGTGGATCGCAGAATGGTACGCACAAGGTACGCTCCTTAATAGAATCTGCCTCTGCTCACTCAAGGCCAAGGTGATTGACACTGTTTTATTGAGAAAGCAAAACTATGTTTTTGCCTTCCAAAAGAAGAAACGACTAGAAATGTTTTATCACATTTATAATGGGTTTTATGTTTATGTCTCATCGCTCTGGCGCTCAAGGCATCACGATATGTTAAGTGGTGTAACATTTCCGTCACACGCTTAAGGCATTCAGCCAATCACAATGCACTAGATAGCTGGCCAATCACAGCACAGCTCGCTTTTCCGACCAATGAGCCTTGTGAAAATCATTGCGTTTCAGAAATGCGGGGCATAGAGGAGAAACAATAATGTACTGTATGTGGAAAATAATGTTTTTTTTTTGTTTGTTTGTTTTTTTTAACCTTAAACCGCATAAACACATTTCATTACACCAAATACACAAAATAATCTTCTTTTAGCAGCATCATATGACCCTGAGAAAACTTTATTGATTAATGCAAATACATATGGTAAATACATAGCAGTAGAGCCTGATCGGTTTGTCTTGTCTGAAGAAAATATAAATCCTTATACAAAGCCTTTCAAATTGAATGAGATTAGATGGAGATTAGATTATTAAAAAAATATTAAAATAAAAGCATGTTATATTACATAATCTAGCATTAGCAAAGAAATATTTGGTCATCTTAAAAAAACATGTATGGCAAAAACTAGCATTTTGAGCATTTATGTGAGAATTTGTCATGGTTTGTTCTCAAATGATCTTCTGTGGAGGAAATGAGCCACCTATAAAACAAACAAACACCAACATATGAATATTTAAATCCATTAGAAATAGGCTAAATGAAGATTAATTGATTATATATGCACAAAAATCAGTTATATGAAAAATGAACATAATTACTTACCTGATGAGTAAATCTGTGCTTGATCCTGTTCAGCTCTTCTGGATCTGATGTCATAAACCAGAAGAATGACAGTAGCCACGCCCACCAGAGCAGAGAGGACCAATCGGATCACAGCTTCAGTAGAACCACAGCAGTGGACAAAGCCTGAGGAATAAAACACATTAAACTGAGATCAGCTCAGTCAATAAACACTAATATCAGCTCTAATATCAGCTGCTGAACCTGAACATGAGTGACAGAGCTTGCTGATGTCCAGATGTTGAGTCTGGTGGCTGCTGGGATTGTTGATCACACAGCTGTAGCTGTTTTTATCCTGATATTCCACCTCCAGAGGTAGAGAGAGACTGATGCTGAGATCAGACACACTGATGCTGGACAATAAACTGTTTCCTTTGTACCAGGAGAGAGTCACATGACTCACATTCACCGCTGAACACACCAATGAACACGATGATGATGATGATGATGATGATGAAGAACAGTTTGTAGAGTTACTGCTGATGACAGGAACCGGCAGACGAGCTGAAAACATGAGAAATACAGTATGACCAAATCTAATTTAGTCTTATTTTCAGTTCAATGTGTTCAACAGTCTGTAATCTCAAACTGTAAAATGATTTTATTTGAAGGACAAGACACATGACCTCTACTCACCATAGACAGAAACTCTGAATGCTTTTGACTGTTTTGTTAACCGTAGTACATAAAGTCCAGCCTGTTTTGTTGTGATGTTTGTGATGGTCAGAGATCCGGTTTGATTGTCCAGCTTCAGTCTGTCTATCCCAAATTCACCACTAAATGTAGAAAAGATTCCAGCTGCTCTATCAATTCCAGCTATCAAAGAATTTAACTCGTTTTTTGCTTCAGTCACCCACAGTATGCTATTTTCGCTTATTTCAGTAAGACCAGATTCTAGAGTGACTGAATCTCCCTCCGTCACGGACAATGACTTCCCGGCTTCAGCATCACCAAACACAAACAGGGTTTGTCACAGATAAAGACTTTTAAATCACTTTTAGCTTTGATTTACCAGTTTACAATGTCAGCAGGTGAAATAAATGTAACTCACCATAGACATTGAGCCTATATGTTATCATCATTGGTGCCCTGGTTGATACACTATAATCTCCAGCATCTTCAGTTGTAATGTTTGTTATGGTCAAAGATTTGGTTTGATTGTCCAGCTTCAGTCTGTTTCTGAATTTCCCGTCAAGAACATCATCATATACAGTCATGCTGCCGGTTGTCACATTGGTATCAACAATGACATCATTCTCAAACAACCACTGAATCCAATCACCTGGCTTTATTGGAATAAAACCAGCATTTAGAGTGACAGACTCTCCTTCCACCGCTACATCTGATGCCTGTGATATAGCACCAAACACTCCTGAAGAACAGAGTTTGTCACAGATAAAAATCACTTGATGAAGCATTAAAATTGTTTTAATAATTTTAGAGCTTTAGCCACAAAAACACATTTTAAACTCACCAACAAGACGCCATGAACAGAACAATACGAATATGAGGAACATGTTCATCGTCAGTACAAGATATTGATGCTTGAAATGTCTGAAAACACTCTGAAACACGACTAAGGATTCGACTTGCATCACAGAGTGATTTATCAGAGGAAGTCATGAAAATGAGCAAGATTTTGCTGACCTTGTATTTTCAAAGGAATTCCGTCCCTTTATGAAAACTAATAGCAGAAACCTGAAGATTTCCATGAGTGTTGGATTAGATATTCATGATATATTCATCATCAATTTCTTAGATTTTATCAATGAATTAAATTTGAATAACAAGACACCAATCAAATGAAATCAGTATCAACAAAATCCATCTTTGCACAGCAGAGGAAACACAAGCTGCATCTTAAAGGAACAGATCAAAAAATTACATTTAGTGGAGAAATGTAGCATTCATCACTTAAGGGCCTTGCACACTTGACTCTTTTTTTGTTTCTATTTGTCATCCTTTCCTATGAAAATTCTTGATACAGATGCAAAAATGCAAAATAAATAAATAAATAAAATAAAATAAAATGCCTTGGGAGTATGCAAATTGTAAAATTTTCTTTGTGTCTTTTCAGTACTACCTCTCTACCTCTCATAGATAGCTTATCAAAGCTGATGCATGTGTCTTGTGGCGCTAATCTGCCATTGTCTTTCCATTTATTTAAGGTTTATTTCATTGAACGCTATGTAAACAATTTTACATTTTACTTTTGCAATAAGTGGACTGTGGTTCTAATTAGTCAATTATCTTCCTCTATTCAAAGAACAAAAAACTATTTTACTTGAACTTTCTGATTTCAATTTTGTAAAATGTAAAATAAAAAAAAGGACATTTTCTGAGAAGTGGTGTTTCTGTGGCATTATTAAAGATTTAGGTTTGCTCCACACAGAGCCGGATTATCCATAAGGGCACTTGGGTAACTTGTTTTATTATTAACTTGAAATTCTTCAAAGACCATACATAACTCGTTTATGAACACTAACTTAACAACAATAATAATAATATATTATAAATAAATAAAGATTACATGTACACTATCAGTCCCCCCCCCCCCCCCTCCATCCCCAATCTGTCATTTTGAGTTGGTCCACAACAAGTACGCGCAAATGTGTCTTTTTTTTAACGGCTACAGAAAATGAATCAAAATGGACAGACGTCAATTGAGTGGTTTTGCAAAAAGAACGTTAAAGAAACACTATTAGCTACAATTCAAAATGTTCCAGGGATCAAAAGTTTTTTTTAAAACGAGTGAAGAATGAGCTCAGAACGACAATGACACAGAAGCGATTGACTGCACTCTCCCTGTTTAAGTTAAAGTTAAAACATTACCGTCTACAGCCACGAGAGGACACTCTATGCTGCTCAGTTCTCCTGTAGTCTACACTGAAGACATATAGCGCCCTCTCACAGCTGTAGACAGTAATTTTTTCCCTTGGTTCTTGGTTCTAAATAAATGCGATTTATAATCCAGTGCAATTTATAAATGTTTTTTCCCTTGTCATTACGTATTTTTGGACTGATGCGACTTATACTCAGGTGCGACTTATAGTCAGAGAAATACGGTAGTTGGACCCTCTATCTTCTCGTCCTCCGAGTTCCCGTTCCTTTTCCTTACCTCTTCCCTCTTTTGTTTTGTTTATTTTTTGGACTGTCTGTTTTGGCTTTGACCTCTGTTTGTTTTACCCCGATTTGGATTACCCCTAAATGGTTAATAAACATCTGCGATTGGATCTCACGTTCTCCCTGTGTTTCACTGGTCGCGAAACGTTACATTAATACATTATCCATATTAAGTGTTTCTGCTTTTTTTCCAAACTGTGGAAACGCTTGACAAGAGACTTACATATTGCTTTCATTTTCTGCTGTTCAGTAGCCTACTGTCAGCTGAATAACTGCCTTTGTATTCCGTGTTGACGAGTGTGACCCTCCAGCTCTTTCTGCTGATTAATTTACACTCCGAACATTGACACTTCCAAGCTGCAGCTTCCTGTTCTGTTCAGTGTTGCCATTTTCAGATATAAACTGCCCCATAACATGATCGGAGAAGAAAAAATTGTTTTACAGCAGCTGCCTGATGAAATCCTGAGAATATTTGGCTCTATTCTCTCCTGTAACTGTCTTCATCCCACTTGTTCTTCATTTCTCATCAAAAGTCACAATTGTTTCTCCTCTCAGACTGATTTCAGGGTTTCTCTAATGGCATATATAGATCAGGAACAGATCACCTGTTATAACTGTGTGGAGAAAATTGTTCTCTTATATTATTTATCTGATTAATTTTTATATAAACACAATCAGTTAATACAAACATACCAGAGAGAGACAAAAAACAACACTGCCAAGACAAACTGTAATAACATAGCAGCAATATCAAATACTGCAAAAATATAACACTAATTAAACAAAATAAACATAATTATGTCTTTGGACATAAAAGTCATATAAGTCCATTTATTTTGCTATTAAATCTCCTGTCCAGCCAAAACTTTTCCTCCTCTCCTTCTCCCAACAATTCTGTAGCACCATTTTCATTGGATGGTTTTCCTCATGCCCTCTTACATTAATCTAATAGTTGGCTACCAGCTGTTTCTTTCATTGCCATAGAGGCATTTCACCTGCTTCAATCTGAAGTGAACACACTGGGGAAGTTATGATTGCCCCAAACATATTCTTAAAGAGATACTCCACCCCAAAATGAAAATTGTGTCATTATTCACTTACCCCCATGTCGTTCCAAACCCGTAAGCTTTGTTTGTCTTCTGAACACAATTTAAGATATTTTGGATGAAAACCTGGAGGCTTGAGACTATCCCATAGATAGCCAATTCTGTTTCTACGTGTATTTAGCTTTGATTTGAAATAACACAGGTTTTATATATATATATATATATATATATATATATATATATATATATATATATATATATACATAAACACACACATATTACTAACAATAGTATCACACACATGTAACCATTAAATTGAGAAAAAAGGCATAGGTTATGTTTTCATTCATTACTTCGTGAAACATGCACAGGTCGAGGAAAATAACATCATTATTTTCAGAAAATTCTCTCAATTAAAATGAGCCCAAAATCAGACCAAAGTCTGTCATTTAGATCTGTAGATATACATCATCGGATTATAACACAGAAAACTCCAAATGATCACATGCTGAAATATTCTCATTGTTTTATACTGTACCTTTATCATTTCATGCTCTGATCGTGGAAAATGGCATATCATGATTTACAGCAGATTCTCATGATTGAAATGAGTCAGAAATCAGAGCTCTATTAAACATTTGGCAAGCTGAATATGAAACCTATAATGTTTCTGTCTATTTATATATATATATATATATATATATATATATATATATATATATACGTATATAATTAGGTATGATTTTAAAGATTAGAAATTCAGCTTTTGAATGCATCCAATAATTTTGATTAACACCTAACCAGTGCTGCCTTTGTCCTCTAAACCGGATTGTACCCGTGTATTTGTTCCATGTACTCTAATATGTCAGAAACGTCATACAGCTCAGATAGTCATGAGTCATATGCCATTATGACTCCTACATACGGGGAATTATTATTATATTTTTCTATCACAAAAACAAATTCCTTGTATGTGTAAACATACCTGGCAATAAAGCTCATTCTGATTTGAATGGTCTCGTTGAGTAGAATAAAACAAGTAGAATATTTTGGAGCTTTGACTAAACTTGAGTGAGGCATTACTTCAAATGAGACATGTGCCGGTATTCAGTAATGCGATATATCGTGGTAATGAATATGCACAATATTATTATCATGGGCACTTCTAAATACTGTGAATAATTATATTTTACAAATTATTCATAATTTGGAAAGTATTTTAAGAATACTTTTCCCATCAACTGGTCAAAATTCACAACACCGCTGTATGCTGCTTGAAAGATGTGTGTGCCGTTCTGATGTAAACCAGCATGCATGAGACAGCAGATGGCGCTAAACTGCAGAAAATGCAGCATTTACTCTGGAAACCCCATAAATAAAGCAGCTGCTACTTTCTAAAATGTTTAAATAACCAGTCAAGTTTTTGGATTTGCTACTGTGTTCATCACAGTCCCAAATACTTAAATATTTAGACTTAGTAGGCTATTTATTTAATTTATTTTAATTTGTACTACAACATGCTCTAGATATTGTCTGAATGTGTTTTGATTATTTACTGTTCGTGCACACTTTACATTGGGGCTTCATTAGTTAACATTAGTTAATTAATTAGTTAACAAATTGCGAATAATAATACTTCTGAACATTTGTTAATCTTAGGTATTTCGATGTTTAACAATACGTTGTTGAAAACGAAAGTTGCAACTGTGTTATTAAATTAGCTAACATGATATAAGACTTGTATTTTTTTTTAACAAAGATTAATAACTTCTGTAGCAAGTGTAGCTGTTGCTCATTGTGAATGTTAATGGTTAACTAATGAGATCTTATTGTAAAGTGATACCTATTGGTCTTAGTTATTTTGCATTGTAATCTGCGTAAAACTTTTTTAACTTTATTTATTTTCTCTATTGCTTTATTGTATTTAAATGTTCAGTTATTTTTGTTATAAGAAAAAAAGTTATTAAATAAATACTGTATACCTTGATAAAAACATGAGCAATTAATCACAACATGAAAATTGGATACCAGCATTTACCTACTTTAAATTCAAAACAACAACAAAACAACAACAGAAGGACTTCCTTGGTTCAAAATGCTGTAACTTTTGATGACTTCCTGATATCAACACCAAATTTAATTCACATACAGCACACATGTAACATGACCAAAAATAATTTCTCCTACCTTATTTCTTATTGAACGGCAAATACGAATAAAAAAAAAAATCCTTTCACCACACTAAATTTACCTATATATTAGCATGAGAATATTCAAATGCAAATAATAAAAAAATCCCTTTCAAATTTTTAACAGACGACTCCTTGCTGCAGTCTTGGAGTTATGATTCAGTCTTTTTTTGTTTGTTTTGTTTTGTTTATGGCACTCAGAAAAAAAACAGCGTTTAAAATTCCTTCAGGGAGTCAAAAGCTAAGCAAAAGGGTTTTTTTTGTTACAAAATACTGTAACTTTTGGATACTTAATACTATACTCAAAAAAATTTAAACATATACCTTCACTTACCTTATTTATGTCCTGAGATATAAAATGTCAAATAAGACTTAAAATCTCTCTTGAATAATTTTTTTCTTACATTTTTATCAGTTATTATATCTCAGCAGGAGAATGTCCAGATTATTATAATTATTATTATTTCCACTGAAAGTCAGAGTTGGGTAGTAACTAGTTACTAGTAATTTAGTTATTTTAATAGTATTACTTCCGCAGTATCTAGTAGTGTAACTAATTACTAATAATATTTCAGTAGTAATTTTACAGTTGCTATCCATAAAACAGCTTAGGTGCTTAGTTACTAACGCTTTAAGTTTGATCACTATTAAAGCTAGCATGTACGCTAATGTGTTTATTTACAAAAAGGCATGAGTGGTGAAAAATGTGTTTTTCATAAAACTGGAATATAAATATATAATTTCTATAGGCTATGAAAAAAATGTAAAAAGAAAAAAGAAAAAGAAAAGAAAAGAAAAAAAGACAAAATTGATGTGTTTTTGACCCTTTTGTCCTTCCATTAGCTGCACAAAATGCCCTGAGGTTCCACCTGCGCTGCGGTCCCAGAGTCTTTATTGATCAAGTACAGGTAACCTAATATAACTTAATGTAGAAAGCATTTGCGATAAACACAATGAACAAATAAAAACATAACAGGATATTGAATATCTGTGCCAGGAACAGGTAACACTGTTGTAATCATATCACATGTTTAAAATAAAATAAAATAAAATAAAATAAAATAAAATAAAATCAACATGTAGAATAATGAACATCAAACATGTTGAGATTCAGACTAAAAAACAATGTTCAGATTTAAGTATTTTAGGAAGAGGAACATAGAAAGATGTTAAAAGTCAGTAGGCTAATTAAGAATTCAGTTCAGCTCTCCAGGATCTGATGTCATAAACCAGAACAACAATAGCAGCCTACTCCTACTTGTAGGCTATAGTAGCATTTTAATTTATAATTTTAATTCAAATGTGTTTTTTTTTTTAATTAAAACAATATTAAATTCCAGATTTATATTTAATTTTTAATAGGTTGTTTGTAGCCTAAACTTCTCCAAATTTGATAATAGGCCTAATGTAAGTGTTAAAATGTGCACAGCTCAGTTAAATTATAACGTTTTTTAATTGATGCAACCGTTTTAACTAAATATACAAAGCCAAATATTTGTGGAATTAACTACAACATTAATGACAGAAAGTCTGAAAGAAGAGCGCACAGTTTATCTGTAAACCAGATTCACATGTTATGGAAAGAGTCTATAAAAGACCTGTCTTCATGCAGAGGTGTGCCATAAAATGTTTGATAGAAATAAATACAGTCGATGCAGGGAAGGCACCATCAGCCAGAAAATCATAACAAAGCTTCTTTGTTTATTTTACTATTCAGGTAAGAAAAGTTGTATTAATCAGGAAACATTGGGTCTCATTCACTAATAATTGCGTACAATTTTCTCATTTATACGCACATTTGAACTTCTCACGAGAACTTTCCACCTAATTCACAACACGTGCGTATGCACATGAGCTTGTTCTTAAACTCGAGGTGTTTCTAAATGTCAAGGAAGGATCCTCGGAAGTCAGTATTTCGAGGATGCTATGTCATCGACATCCGTCGAAGGACTGTTCCAATGTCGAGGATCCTCAGAATTTCAACCAAGGACTGAGTCCTTCGTTCAAAGAATATCCCATACACAGGAAAGGATGCATACGTGTATCCTTCGCGTTCTTCACGCTCTCAAATCACCCACAATCCTATGCCACAGCTTGCTATCTAACATTAGCAAAGAGTAGTTTGAAAATGCAAAAATTTGGGAGCGTTAATGGTTTTTATTTACGTTACCAAACATTTGTTAAAACTGTAGTAAATATAAGTAAAGTTTGACGTTTAAATGCCAGTACAAATTACTACTGTATTGATATTGTAAATTATACAAATACAAATGGTTAACTGAACTGGACCTGTCATTTAACAATTGGTTGCGTCATTGGGTTTTCTTTAATAAATAACTAGTTAGGTTGTCCAAAGTAATTTAATGATACCATTCACAGCGTTATTCAAACGGACCTTTTCACTGACGTAATGACGCAATTACGTGCACTTGCTAGGCTGTTCCATTTACGTGTTCTCCGAATGCGAAGAGGAGTCTCGCCTAGCCTCTGGAGGAAGTGACTTGGAAGGATCAGTCCTGCCAAGGAAGTATCCTTGACATTGAGAAACGCCTTCGTTCTTCTGTTAGTGATTTTGGAGTCTTCTAAATGAGCGCCCGCGTGCACGAGGTTAGTAATTAGCATAATTCATGCCCAAACCAGCTCCATATAAGGGATTTCCACAAAAAGGCACTTGTACAGAGAAAGACAATTATGGCACCGAAACAAAAGACAAAGAAAAATAACTTTAACGATAATGAACGTGAGGTTTTGCTGTCGGAGGTGGAAGCCAGGAAAAATTTGTTATTTAAAAGTGTATCCACTGGCATAACGGACACAGGTAAAATAGAAGCATGGGTTCTAACACAGGCTTGGAGATAAGGTGTTATAGGGTGAGAGTGGTTAGTGATGTGGCTTAGGTGTGGTTCCAGTGAGTTGCATAAATCAATGAGGACTTCTCTGGGCAACCTAAAGCGACTGAACAGCCATTCGTCACTCTCAGCGAACATATCTGTGCGCTCTCTAAAGACGCGCTCTCTCCTTAGAGCACGCGCTCTCTCCTTAGAGCACGCGCTGCGATGTCTTCAAGCAGTACCAAGTGTGTCATGCCTCTAAATACAAGATGAGACACATTAATATATATAATTGGAACTGTAATTATAATTTATCAATAACATCTAATTATATGTAGGGTTCTTAACACATGCTTATAAGGCCCCGGTTGTACATGATTATTGCGTTCTTGGGGTTATAAGTTGTTCTTGAATCTTTTCGTACATTTAGAATAAATTTTAGTACAAAAGTTTTTGATGAATCATGATTTATTCGTGAAAACGTCCGTACGCACATTTCACACAAATATCTGTGCCTACGCATATTTAGTGAATGAGACCCAACACGCTGGAAATAATCACAACACATGCATATATGATAAGTGGAGTTGTTGGTGAACTGAAAGGTGTTTTTTTTAACACCCTGATTGCATGATTCCTTTATCTTTAGAAATATGATTAGCCTAAATAAGATGAATAATTACATGATTAAATGTAAAACGTTACTTAAGATGGCTAACTTTAATATCCTCAGCTAAATATAATTTCAAGGTTAATGAAAATAAATTAGCAATGCTTCATGAATTATTTCTTAATGTGCATGTGTAGTGAGGATCTGTAGCACGTTTCGTTATATGCATGTGTTGTGAGAATTTGTTATAAATGCATGTGCTGTGAAGGATTTGCAGCGCGTTTTGTTATATGCATGAGGATTTGTAGTGCTTTTCATTATATGCATGTATTGTGAAGGATTTGCAGCGTGTTTTATGATGATTTGTAGCGCTTTTCGTTATATGCATGTGTTGTGAAGGATTTGCAGCACGTTTCGTTATATGCATGTGTTGTGAGGATTTGCAGCGTTTCTTAATTTGCATGAGTTGTGAGGATTTGTAGCACGTCTCGTTAGAGAACTCGCTTTACTGACGAAATGCGCATAACGATCGGCCGATCGTGATCGGAGCACCCCTAGTTATATGCATGTGTTGTGATGGATTTTCAGTGCATTTCGTTATATGCATGTGTTGTGAAGGATTTGCAGCACGTTTCGTTATATGCATGTGTTGTGAAGAATTTGCAGCGTGTTTCGTTATATGCATGTGTTGTGAGGATTTGCAGCGCGTTTCATTATATGCATGTGCTGTGAGGATGTGCAGCGTGTTTCATTATGTGCTGTGAGGATTTACAGCGTTTCTTAATTTGCATGTGTTGTGAAGGATTTGCAGGGCGTTTCTTTATGTGTTGTGAGGATGTGCAGCGCGTTTCATTATGTGCTGTGAGGATTTGCAGCGTTTCTTAATTTGCATGTGTTGTGAAGTATTTGCAGGGTGTTTCTTTATGTGTGGTAAGGATTTGCAGCATGAGATAAGCAGCACAACTGAAACTGTAATTGTGACTCACCAGAGACGGTAACATTGAATCTGTATGTGGTCTGTTTCATGCTATCATGGGTGACTTGATAATGACCAGAGTCTGTAGTTCTGGTGTTTGTGATGGTCAGAGATCCAGTCTGATGATCCAGCTTCAGTCTGTCAATGAATTTCCCACCAAGAACATCATACAAGGAAAACATTCCATACTTTTTATAAATGTGAGCTATACGAGTCTCTGGATGTCCAAATGTCCATATTATCTCATCATTTGTCTGTAGTTCAGTGTTAGTCTGTAGAGTGACTGTATCTCCCTCCATCACATACACTGACTTCACTGCATCTGAATCAGCAAATGCACCTGAAGAACAAACCGAAACAGTATTTGTCACAGACTTATGTATTGCTACACTGTCAAAAGAACCCCCTTAATGCTGTACTTCAATCTCTGCTTTATTTGAAAGATCAGAGCACAGTAGAGAGAAAGGACAAGGTGTGCACACACTCAGCAAATTCAGGAAATTCAAATGCAAAGATTCACTCCAGAGATTGAACAATCAAATTCTGTTTTACGAAAGCAAAGACTGCTGGTAGATACTTGTATCTGTAATGTGACCCACCATAGGGAGCTGTGGGTGTGTACTATTACACTGTGGGAGAGGAAAATGTCATACAATAATAAACAGATAAAAATAGTATTATTTAAAAAAGATAAAGTGCATCAATAAATGTGTATGTTATATTAAATCAATAATTATTTGTGAACATAAGCAGCACAACTGAAACTGTAATTGTGACTCACCAGAGACAGTAACATTGAATCTGTATGTGGTCTGTTTCGTGCTATTGATGGTTACTTGATAAAGTCCAGAGTCTGTGGTTCTGGTGTTTGTGATGGTCAGAGATCCAGTCTGATGATCCAGTTTCAGTCTGTCAATGAATTTCCCATCAAGAACATCATACAAGGAGAACATGCCATACTTTTTATTAATGTGAGCTATACGAGTCTCTGGATGTCCAAATGTCCATGTTATCCAATACTCTGTGTTTAGTTTGGTGTTAGTCTGAAGAGTGACTGAATCTCCCTCCATCAATGATTTCACTGCATCTGAATCAGCAAACGCACCTGAAGAACAAACAGAAACAATATTTGTCACAGACTTTTTTAATTAAATAGATATATGCTCAAATGGCATTCACAAACTGGATCAAATAAACAATCTGAAGGTTTCAAAACTGAACTGAAGACTTTGTAATGTGCAATAAATAGCAGGCAGAGGTAAGGAGTATTTAAACTACTTCAGTCTGTGTGCATTTAATATATTTAATACATGAGTTCCACAATTTGATTTGAATTACTGAAATAAATTAACTTTTGCACGACATTCTAATTTACTGAGATATTTTAATGCCAGATATATCTGATATCTCTGCTTTATTCAGCACAAATCCAAATGTTTACATATTCACGACACATCGGAATGCTAATGTGGTGGTTACAAAAATATATAAAGTATAAAAATATATTTAAAAAATATAATTAATAATAATTAGTGTCATTAGAATATGTTGTTGTCATTGAAAAATAAACTGAATGCCGTTAATGCATAGTGTATGATTTTGGATGATGGTGATTGGTATTCCTTACTAGTATGGATGATCGATTATTTGATTATTTTTGCCTTGGAAGGCCGCCCTGATGACGGAACCGGTCCTCCGTGACCCCGACTTCAATTGCCCCTTTCTGCTGCAAACCAACGCATCCGACACCGGGTTGGGAGCCGTCTTTTTGCAGGGCCATGACGGTGAGGAACACCCGGTGATGTTCATCAGTCGAAAGCTGACCCCCGCAGAACAGCAGTATGCCACCGTAGAGAGGGAAGCATTGGCCATCAAGTGGGCAGTCCTGGAGCTCCGTAATTACCTCCTCGGCTGTCACTTCACCCTCCTCATGGACCACGCTCCCCTGCAGTCGATGGCCCGGGCAAAGGAGACTAATGCTAGTCATCAGCAGTTGCCCTTATAAACCACAGAGGCTAACATTGTCCTTTCCTTATGCCCTAGACAGCAGCGTGTGACCGCCAGCCCCAACGCCACAGGAGAGCACAGACCCACACTGCACTAGAGCACTACCAAGACAGGACGCCGAGCACCGAACACCCAAACCACCTCACAGCACCGCCAGTTCTCACACGGATTATTTTAATAAATCCACCCTTCGGGGAATTTACCCTCCTTATCGTGTCGTGTCCTACTTCACCCCTCCACATAAGCTTCTCATCAAAAAAACACAACTTGACCTCAAAGAACTAGTTAATTATAGACAAATGATCTGCTCTTATCATCTGATCGTGGGTGTATTTCTCTATTAGTTTTATTGGATCTTAGTGCTGCATTTGACACAACTGACCACAACACTCTTTTGCATAGACTTGAACACTTTGTTGGCATCAGTGGAAGTGCATTAGCATGGTTTAAATCGTACTTATATGACCGCCATCAGTTCGTAGCAGTGAATGAAGATGTATCATATTGATCACAAGTGCAGTATGGAGTACCCCAAGGCTGAGTACTAGGGCCGCAACTCTTCATGCTTTATATGTTACCCTTGGGAGATATCATCAGGAAACATGGTGTTAGCTTTCACTGTTATGCTGATGATACTCAGCTCTATATTTCTTCACAGCCAGGTGAAACACACCAATTTGAAAAACTAATGGAATGCATAGTCGATATAAAAAACTGGATGACAAGTAATTTGTGAGGTGTTAATTATAGTACCTAAAAACTCAGCATGTAATAACCTAGAACACTGTCTATGACTTGATGGCTGCCCTGTCAATTTTTCATCATTAGTTAGGAACCTAGGTGTGCTCTTTGATTGCAGTCTTTCCTTAGAAAGCCACATTTCTAGCATTTGTAAAACTGCATTTTTCCATCTCAAAAATCTATCTAAATCACGGCCTATGCTCTCAATGTCAAATGCAGGAATGTTAATCCATGCATTTATGACCTCAAGGTTAGATTATTGTAATGCTTTATTGGGTGGTTGTTCTGCACGCTTAGTAAACAAACTACAGCTAGTCCAAAATGCAGCAGCAAGAGTTCTTACTAGAACCAGGAAGTATGACCATATTAGCCCGGTCCTGTCAACACTGCACTGAAAACTCTGGAATAACCTTCCTAACATTGTTCGGGAGGCAGACACACTCTTGCAGTTTAAATCTAGAGTAAAGACTAGAGTTGTTCCGATTCCGATACTAGTATCGGAAATATCTCCGATACCACAACAAATTCTGGCATCGGCATCGGCGAGTACATGAACCCATATACCGATCCGATACCATTTTCTTAAAAAATACCTAGTTATGACCGCAAGCTTTGCCTAACCGCTGCACGGTTCTTCTTCGCTGCTCAAAATGCATTGAAAACACAGGAAGTTGTGCTGTGTTGCCACAAGCAACCCCTGTTTAGAGCAGCGAAGAAGAAATGAAAACGCGTTAGCAGCCCTGATCTATATATGACTGGATCACTCATCACATTCTAAACTGCCAAAAGACAGTGAAGCCGCTTCTATATTATAGATCAGTGGTTAGCAGTATGTCTCTGTAGTACCGGTAGTTACAGACTCTCAAGTATATTCAGTACCGGCAGCTGCGTTCAGTCGCTTCCGTGTAAGTCAAAGCGCAGGGCTCCAGACAGTAGCCGAATATATACTAGTGTCTGTGAATATTAAACTGCAAAATACTATTTAAATATTACTCCCGCAAAATCTACATCTCTGTGGGTGACTGGCACAGATGCGCGAGAGCTCGCTGTTTTGTAGTCTCTGCTGTGTGTCATGAGGACACGAACGCATAAACCGTCACTTCATGAGAATTTACCGTTTCATTTGAGAATACTGTCATATCATAAACACAGAAACTCAAAGATCTTCATGGCAGCCCATTAAAATAAATGTTTGGTTTACATGAGTAAATTGACAATATATAAAGCTACTGTTGTAGCCTACAGTAATAATAATACGTCTCTATAATAATAATAATTATGCCTAGATGGTTGCTTGTTTTTTACTTGTTTTGTTGTAAAGAGATTATCTGATTAATAGATCTTTTTTTATATTCCTAGACTTATTTGTTGCAGTTTTTTTATACAGTTATATTGTAAAACTTAAATACCTTTTTTAGTTTGCGGTGTTAGATTTTTGGCTGCATTTGAAGTTCTTTTTTGCATATGAAAATAAATAATACTGTCAAATTCATGTTAGATAATAAAAATACTGTAATAAATACAGTAGTTCACCATGTATTTGTTCATGTTTTATTGAGGGATCTGTCTGAAGCACACCATAAAAAGAATTCTAGCAATTTACACAGGGCTAGTAGTATATACAGCTGTATATACAGATACACACCCAGGTATCGGATCAGTACTCGGTATCGGCCGATACCCTGAGCCCAGGTATCGGAATCGGTATCGGGAAGAGAAAAAGGGTATCGGAACATCTCTAGTAAAGACCCATCTCTTTAACATACTAATATGCTTTTAATATCCAAATCCGTTAAAGGATTTTTAGGCTGCATTAATTAAACACTTCCCATAACACCCAATGTACCTGCTATATCATTAGAAGAATGGCATTTACGCTGATATTAGTCTGTTTCTCTCTTATTCAGAGGTCACTGTAGCCACCAAATCCAGTCTGTATCCAGATCAGAGGGTCTCTGCAGTCACCCGGATCCAGTACGTATCCAGACCAGATGGTGGATCAGCACCTAGAAAGGACCTCTACATCCCTGAAAGACAGCGGAGACCAGGACAACTAGAGCCCCAGATACAGATCCCCTGTAAAGACCGTGTCTCAGAGGACCACCAGGACAAGACCACAAGAAACAGATTATTCTTCTGCACAATCTGACTTTGCTGCAGCCTGGAATTGAACTACTGGTTTCGTCTGGTCAGAGGAGAACTGGCCCCCAAACTGAGCCTGGTTTCTCCCAAGGTTTTTTTCTCCATTCTGTCACCGATGGAGTTTCGGTTTCTTGCAGCTGTCGCCTTTGGCTTGCTTAGTTGGGGACACTTCATCTACAGCGATATCGTTGACTTGATTACAAGTAAATGCACAGACACTATTTAAACTGAACAGAGATGACATCACTGAATTCAATGATGAACTGATTTTAACTGTCATTTTGCATATTGACACACTGTTTTCATAATGAATGTTGTTCAGTTGCTTTGACGCAATGTATTTTGTTTAAAAGGCTATATAAATAAAGTTGACTTGACTGGACTTGACAGTGAACCTGGAAAGGAAAGGGAAGAAATTGGGCAAGAGGGAGCAAGGGATCATGGAACAGAAGTTGTAATGGAAAATGTACAGTATACAGCTGGAGTTGTACAGTTAGCTATTATCACTGAACCTATTCAAACCGGACAATAGACCATTTGACGACTGAATCCAGAAGTGTCTGCCATAAAATCGAAGTGCACATCATCACTGATCATTGTTCTCGCTGAAATATTTTAGCATAGTGTGGCACCCAAGTGGTGGGTTTCGTTGTTCAAGACTCAATTAATTACAACACCGACTACGCCACCCTGGGAATTTCACCCAGGGAAATAATGGTCCAGTAAGGACACGCCCCCGGACCCCATAATTGCGGAGATACACCAACTGCCCTACAGTGAGCGGGGCATCCCGAACTAATAGATCATGCTGCTCTTTACGCTTCTTTGCTGCAACTTGCAACCATTCTCGAGCTCCCTTGAAAGCCACCTGTAGTCGAGTCTGGTGCTCTAACACCCACTCATGTATCTCGCCTTCTATAGGCTCTGGAATGCTACCCAGTAAGAAATCCACAGGTAATCGTGCCTCCTGGCCAAACATTAAAAAATGTGGGGACTCTCCTGTAGTCCGGTGGAAGGTGGTGTTATAACAAAACACCACTTGAGGAAGGCATGCTACCCAGTCTCACTTCCTCGAGCTTGGAAGGGTTCGCAAAAGATTGTGTAGCGTACTGTTAAACCGCTCACATTGCCCATACCCAGCTGGATGGTATAGAGTGGTTTGTGATTTAACTATAACAATAACGGGCACATAACTGGTGAATTAAACCAGACTCAAAATTACGACCCTGGTCCGAATGAAGACGCACTGGGACACCAAATTTACAAAACCACTCAGTCACTAGCAGTCGAGCCACTGTCTCTGCACGCTGATCTCGAGTTGGGACAGCAACTGTGTACTTACTAAAGATGTCAGTTATTACCAGTACGTTCTCCACTCCTGAACTAGATGGTTCTAAAATTGTAAAATCAATAGCGATGATCTCGTTAGGGCAGAAAGCCAACAAATGGCCCATAGGTCCCCGGGCTGGTGGCCGCGTATCTTTCGCCACTTGGCAACGTTCACACCGATGGCACCAATTTGCCACCTCAGCTGCTTCACCAGGCCAATAACATCGTTGCCGGACAAGTTCAAGGGTGCGTTCCACACCTTGATGGCCATGGTTTTGATGGAGTTGAGTCAGAACATCTTTCTTTAAAGTGGTGGGCAAAACCAACTGCAGTGCCTCCTCCTTACCATCGGGACGCATCACCCATATATACAAGACCCCATCTCGCTCTACCAAATGCTTCCACTGCCATAAAAGGACTGCTAATCACAGGGTTAGCAGCCTGTAAGGACACCAACTCCACAGGCGAATGGCCAGGGAACATAGACATGGTATACTGGGTAACTGCAGCTATAAGATCCACCCCCATTGCTCTCCTCAACACAGATGGTATCGTGGTGCCAGAGCCTAAGCCCCCTACTGTCACTGGAGGATGCAGCCTAGACAAGGCATCTGCATTTACATTACCCTTACCTGATCTATACTTAAGGTCGAAGTCAAAGGCAGCTAGTTGAGCAGCCCACCGCTTTTCCTTAGCACCCAGCTTAGCAGTGGCCAAGTGGCTGAGGGAATTATTGTCAGTGTACACTATACACCTATTCCCTAACAGATATTCTCTAAAGCGTTCGGTCATAGCCCACTTGAGTGCTAAAAACTTTATGGAGCTGTAATTGGACAGGTTCCACTCGTTAGGTCTAAGACTACGGCTGGCGTCCGCAACAGGTCGCACCTTACCATCCTGTTCTTGCGAGAGGACTGCCCCGAGACCTCCATGGCTCGCATCCACCTCGAGAACAAACGGTTTGGCAAAATCAGCGTATGCCAAAACAGGAGACTTAGTAAGCCTACTCTTTAACGACTCAAAGTGGTCTTGACACTCTCTGCTCCAGGCACTAGAAAATGCCTCCGCTTGCTGCCCTGGCCTATACTTGCTTCCAGTCAGTTCTCCTACCAGCCGATGTAGAGGGGCCGCAAACTTTACGAACCCGTCCACAAAACGGCAATAGTAGCAGACGAAGCCAAGAAATTAACGCAACTCTTTAACGGTAGCGGGTCGAGGCCACTTTATCACCACTTAAATTTTACAAGGATCAGTCACGATTCCTTCACTTGAAATAACATGGCCCAAATACTTTACCTCAGGCTGGAAAAAGGCACACTTCTCCAACTTCACCTTCAAATTCTCCCTCTCCAAACGCCTGAACACTACTTCTAACCGCTCCAGGTGCTGGCTAATAGAAGACGAAAATACTATGATGGTCTCCAAAAAACCACTCCATTAGTCGCTGGAATGTAAAAGGAGCATTGCAGAGCCCGAATGGCATCCGATTCCACTCAAATAGTCCAAACAGGGTGCAAAAAGCGGTCTTTGGCTTGTCTCCCTCACTGACGGGAACCTGATTGTAACCACTGGGCAAATCTAAAGTGGAGAACCAGCTGGCTCCCGACAGTGCATCCAGCGACTCCTTTATGCGGGGCAGTGCAAAACATCTATCCTGGTTTTAGCATTCAATTGACGGTAGTCAACGCATAAGCGTAGACTACCATCCTTCTTTTTCCCAAGGACAAAAGGTACGAATATGGGCTGCAACTCTCCCTAATGACCTGAGACTCCAGCAACTGGTTTATGTGTGCCCGGACTGATTCATACTCTGAGGGGGGAATACGTCGGTGTCGCTGCCTTACAGGGGTATCATCTACTAGCGGAATGTCGTGAGAGATGAGATTCGTACACCCCAAGTCACTTTCATTGACGGCAAAGATCGACTGATACTGCTGCAGCAAGACCCTAACCTTGCTCTGTTCCTGATCAGGTAATGAACCCAACTCAACCGCATCTATTTGTGCTTTCTCCACAAGGCAAGCAACTGGCAAACCTGCAGTAATTGTGTTAGACCGAACTTCTGTAATGCCTGCAGGTAAGCTGACCACATGTACACAACTTAAAGTGCCCAAAACCCTGCGTTGGAAAAGCATAAAATCTAAAGTATCCACATTCACTATTGGTACATAGATTGTGCCTTTAACAATGCGAACCAATGCGGGCGAGACCAACAAATTTTCCGGTAATCCAGACTCAGGGGATGAGTGTTTACTCGATGGCACTGTTGGGTACTCCAAGAATTTATATGATGATTTACTAATATTCAGGTGGGTAAACTATTGATTTAATGGAGGAATATTCACGATAAGACTTGTTGGCTACATAGTGTTCCCCTCTGTTTTAGAAACACGAAGATAAAAGACCAAACAGGAAGGGGAAGCCCAGTCGCGGTCCCACTCAGCTCGCTGTAATCATGCGGACATATTACCAGCTCTTGACCCCTTCAACTAAAATAGAGGGGAACACTATGTAGCCAACAAGTCTTATCGCGAATATTCCTCCACTAAATCAATAGTTTACCCACCTGAATATTAGTAAATCATCATATAAATTCTTAAATTTAATTTAGACCACCAAGCTGCAAGAACAGCTTACATTTTCAAAAGACCCAGTCTCGCATAGCCAGACCTTAAGACTGAAGGAATGTATGGCAGCTTTTATTGGCCAAGGCCCGCCCTTGAGGCCATTTGACCGACATTTGAAACAACAAATCACAGTTAGTTTCGTTTATCATCACGTTTTGAGGCATGGAAATGTCACCACAATAACAGACTGCTGAGTAAAACTCTCTGAGGTATTTTTAAGATTATATGCCACAAAGTATTTCACATACTTTTGAAAATTCAGCATTTAGTAGATCCTGATAAGCACTCATCGTCACAGACACAAAGAGTTACTTTTCTTCTTTTGTGAGGGATTTGGGGCCACGGTATCTTTGTTTCCATGCCAGAACGTTAAAGAACACAACACACATGTCTCGCAGAAGCCCTGTAGAAATCAACCAATTCAATGACGAATTCGACACTCCTGAAGTTTTTCCAAATTTGTGTCCCAAATGCATCAGACGTTTAGCCAATGGTCCTGTGGCCGTGACGTCTGAGGCTGAGACTATCTCAGATGCTGATTTGAAGCTAAGCATTTTAAGTTTTACAAATATAAGCGCTGACAAAATCAGATTTTGTCATCTATCACAGCTGTAAAAACTGCATTGCTGGAACAAGAACAATAACATTCATTTTTATATGGGATATGGGAGGGGGGGGGGTGTCTGCAGGTATTTGTAGGTTTCTTTTTTTAATTCAGTGCAGTTATATTATCCATCTCTTATCAAGTGGCCCAGTACACTTTACTTTGAACATACGTATACAAGTGTTTTATTTTGTGATAATATGTCCAAGCTTAATAAATCTGATTTAACTTGGAACGTAAAATGCATTAACAATGTTATCAAGAGAAATACACCAATAATTAAGATGCTGCTATTTAATTTTCTTTGTATACTCGTACTGAAAAAAAGTATTTATTTTATTTTAGCCTTGAACTCAAGGATGCAACACATCTGGTAATCTGCATCTTGCTTAATCTCTTTTAGTCATAAGTAAGTGACATGACATACAGCCAAGTATGGTGACCCATACTCAGAATTTGTGCTCTGCATTTTTCCCATCCAAAGTGCACACACACACACAAGGAGCAGAGGGCAGCCATTTATGCTGCAGCGCCCAGGTTCAGTGTCTTGCTCAAGGACACCAAAGTCATGGTACTGCCGGCCTGAGACTCAAACCCACAACCCTAGGGTTAGGAGTCAAACTCTCTAACCACAAGGCCATGACCACATGTTAATTTTCTTACATTTTCTTACATTTTCTTACATTTTCACACCACATGTTCATTTTATTACAGAGTGAAAAACATTGCAGAGCAGAGAGGACACAGACAAGACAACAAGCTAGCAGGAAAGAAAGAGCAGGTCAATTTTGATAATTGGAAACAAAATTCTAACTTTATTAAGAATTTCAAGTGACAAATAATTTTTTGAGCTCTTTAGTGGTATGACAGTTTACATGCACCCTAACATACCCTCAGTTCAAACAAAGCAGGAATGCATTCTATAATTAGCATGAAACAAGCATTAAATAAACATCTGATGCATGTTGAAAAATACAATACAAGTACTGATTTTATAGTGTCTCAAGTATTGAGTGTTTAAACTGTGAAAAAAAAAACAGTAGACATAACTGCAGAAACTCCATTCAGTGTCCATAAACTAGCGAGAAAAATGTACACTAGGGGACAATTTTGCAAACATTACATTTATATATTTTAAAGATCAGCATTTATCCGAAATAAAAACATTTTGTAAGATTAAACACTATGCCATACAAAAGCTTGGAGTCAGTTTCTATATTTATTTGGTTTTATTCTTTGTAAAAGAAATAATAGAAATTAATATTTTTAATTAGCAAGGATGCTTTAAATTAATTAAAACTGATGATTAAGACATTTAAAATGTTACAAAAGATTTGTATTTCAGATAAATGCTATTTTCCTAAACTTAAGGAAACCTGAAAAAATCTACTCCACTGTTTCAACAACAACAACAACAATAATAACAGGCCTAATAATAATAAATGTTTTTTGAGCAGCAAATCAGAATATTAGAATGATTTCTGAAGGATCATGTGACAGAAATAAAGATGCTAAAAAGTCTGGTTTGAAATCACAGGAATAAATTACATTTTTAAATATATTTAAATTAGGGCTGGTAAGCAATTACATTTTTTATTTAATTAATTACATAATTTGGTGATTAATTAATCAAATTAATTGCACATCAAATTTGGAGAAATTACTCTGAAAAGATAATTTAAAGTCATTTTTGTGTAAAGCATCAAACAGAGAAGTAGGTTCAGCAAGAAATGTTTTGTTTGATAAACTTCATTACATATAGTATTTTGGACCATGTTAGTAAAGGATGACAGAATTGTTTATTTTTGGATAGGTGAACTATAACTTTAATAATTTATTTTATTAATTTTATTATTATGACTATGAAAATATTAAATTATTTATTTAATGAAATGATAAAAAAAATAAAAAATAAACTAAAACTGCCAGTAGGTGGTGGTAAATGTCTTAATGATTAAGTCATTGAGTCATTTATTCATTCGTTTGATTCGTTCAAATGGCTAATTGATTCAGGAGTGAAGTAAATGGGTCACGTCAAAGCCACTTCACCAAATTTGTTCATTGTCTTCATTGTCTTCTGTTCTGGGTCTGATGTGACTGCGACTGCTGTGACAGTTGACATACGACGCTGCTGACGTGTTTTCTGGTGCACCCAATAACAAACTTCGAGCTTCTCCCGAGGCTTATCAGCAGATCATCCAGCTAAGAGCAGTAGAACCCAGGCTGTCATGAGTCGAACCTCACCGCAAACAGCAGTAGATCATCCAGCCGAAAGCAGACCGGAGACCCTAGACTAGAGCAAGGCACAAAACTCCCAACTGCTCTCTGGGCATCACAGCAATATGGCTGCCCACTGCTCCGGGTGTGTGTTCACAAACAAAGCACATTTTGTGCAGGCTTTTCTGCTTTGTTGATTTTAATTGATTCAAATACTTTAAATTATTATTATGAAGACAAGCAGCAGATGTAACACTATAATTGTGACTCACCAGAGACAGTAACATTGAATCTGTATGTGGTGTTTTTCATGCTTTTGATGGTCACTTGATAAAGTCCAGAGTCTGTGGTTCTGGTGTTTGTGATGATCAGAGATCCAGTCTGATGATCCAGCTTCAGTCTGTCTCTGAATCTCCCATCAAGAACATCAAATGTGGAGAATCTTCCAGTGTATTTATCGATTTGAGCTATACGAGTCTCTGGACGTCCAAAGGTCCATGTTATCAGATCATTTGTCTGTGTTTCAGTGTTAGTCTGTAGAGAGACTGAATCTCCCTCCATCACAGACACTGACTTCACTGCATCTGAATCTACAAACACACCTGAAAAACAGTGAGATAGAGAAGTTTAATTAACCTTATGAATATTTACTAAAGTAAACAATTTGAAATCAAAATTATTAATGAATAATATATAAATAACAAAACTAAATAACTGCATCTTTGTGGTCATTTTGAATAAATCAGTTTTTTACTGATGCAGGAACTTTGAGCTCCACATCATACACAGAAAACACTTTTACTTCAGATAAGAATCACTTTAAGAATGAGCTTCAGTGTTTTTATATAAAATACATTTAGAAAAAAACAAACATCTAAAAATATATTTCAAACTCACCAATCAGATTCTGCAAACACAAACAGAACCAAAATCTGTCAAACATCTTCAACAGTTTCAGTCCACAAATATGAAGAGACAAACTGGTTTAGTAATGAAAGGGCAGATGAGCAGATGTAAGGCTGCTCTGTAGTAAAGTGAAGTGAAACTCCATCGTCAGCTAAACATCAAGAGTCACCACACACAGATGTGTCAAGAGATTTGGCTACAGCTGTCATATTCCTTTTGTTAAGCCACTTCTGAACCACGTCTTACCATCAACTTCCACTTCAAATCTTTCTTCTGTCATCCACAACTGTCAAAAGTATAAAAAAGTATTAAAAAAAATGTGGTGTCAAGCTGAATGACTACAAATAGACTACAAATTGGATTTTTTAAATCTCAAATAGTGGAGACAAATGAACAGCTTTGCATCCACTCTGAAGTGGGAATAATAAAGAGAACAGCCTATAAATAATAACATAGTCTCTTGTGGACACTTTATGAACTGCACCACAACATAAGTAAGGTAAGGATACACCACAAGACCAGATCTCTTTTTTTCTCACTGGAGCAAGCATTATTATTATAGTTTATGAACTCATATTTTAGTTAAAAACACCTTAATGGTATTGCATTTGTTTTGTTTGTATGTCTTTCCAAGATGTAATTTGATGGACTGGAGTGGCGTGGATTGTGTCACAGGCAGGCACTAATTAGCCAAAACACCACTTGTACATATAGGCTACATATCCTAGTCTGTCTACTGCAGTGGTTCCCAACCTTTTTCAGCTCGCGGCCCACACAACCAAACACATATGTTTGCGCGGCCCACTTCAAAAAAATTAACTGACCCCGCTATTGTTGGGTTAATAACTTAGTACTCAGAAGCTAGATTTTAAACTGTATTTATTGAATAAACATGGACAAAAAAAAAAAAAAAACTATCGCGATTTTTTTGATCAATTTTGCAATTGTGCTTTTACAGTCATAAATGCATTCAGGATTAATTTTAAACATATTTCCAAAAGAAAACCATTCAGAGCTTTATCAAAAAGTTGTAACATCTCTAGAACAGACATAAGTCAAAATTATCACTATAGTGAAGATGTAAAAAAATGTATAGACTTGTGGCAAAAAAAAAAAAAAAAAAAAAAAATCCTGTATACAGGGAATTTTTTTTCTTTTTTGCCATGCATTGTTCATAGAGCTCATTAATTGTAGCGGTGCCTCAGGTGTTTGCAGTGTGTATACAGTATGTGTATGCGATCAGCAGTGAGAGCGCATAAATATAACGCGAAAGCACATTAAAATAATGCACGAGTGCGAATCTCTCTGTTCGCACGCAGATTTCCTTTGCTCGTTCACACTTAAAACGTGTCTCCTCTCACTTAAACTGCATCCTGTTCACTAACAAATTCACTCTATGCTCATGTGTTGGATATGAATTTTTTTCGCACATTTTTATTTCTAGCCTTTTACCGCAGTGAGAACGCTCTGATCCGTCAACATTGGCTCATTTTAGGACGTTTTCTTTTAATCGCACAGCCCTAGAATGGACTGCAAATGAACAGAAAATAATTGGCGGCCCACCTGCAATACCACCGTGGCCCACTAGGGGGCCGCTGCCCACAGGTTGAAAACCACTGACCTAGATAAATAGTTCTAAAATACTTTATATGGATCTTAAATCTGTGCTTATAAAAATTCAGTGTTGTCATATTTTGAATACCTCAAACTGAATTGAGGTCATTTGTTTTATAATTTTATTACTGACTGTGTAGGCCTACTTGTCTTTTTTTTTTTTTTTGTAAATTCAATTCAGTTTGAAATCTAGCTTAAAAAATTACCCCAGTTTAAGACAAAAATATACAGAATGAGCAAATGTTTTTCGTAATGGTAATTGATCATAAAAAATAAAATATACAGTGTGTGATAGTTAATATGAAAGTCCTGAGGTGGCGTAGTTGGCTACCTTAAGAGTTTCTTTGAGACTTTGCTTAAAGTGAACTTCTTTGTTCATTTTGGTTATTAGTTTCTATCCGCCTTAACATCCCGTCACACAACCAAGGTATTGCAATTAGAAATCCCTGTATCATGACCACTAATTCACGTACTCTGTCAATAAGATAAAAGTTGGTTTTGTTCAAAGTTGCTATTATCCACATAAGTCTTTGATAGGAATATTTTTTGGTAGTTTATTATCGCCGGCTAAAAATTAACTAGTAACTTGTACTCTGAGTAATTTTTGAGAGGAGTACTTTTTACTTGTAATTGAGTATTTCAGCAATGTAACAGTACTTAAGTAAAAATGTTCAGTACTCTTTCCACCACTGTCCACAGCTAGCTAGACTCTCTACACACAATAACATTCATATTAGAGAGTCATGGCTGAGCTGAATATAGCTCTGATTGCTGTCTCACTGAAATGACTCAATAATGACAATTCATCTTAGTGACAACCCAAATAGTGTTTGCGGCATCTGACAACCTATTTAAATAGGGTGTGCAGATCCCCCAGATCAAAGCAATCACTGCCAGCTGAGATAAACTGCTCTTTGGCAACGATAGAACCAGGCCATGAGACACAATCCCTTTGCCCTGCATCCCTTGGGACTAGGAAAAAAAAACATAAGTGGAGCCTAGACGCAGAAGTCAGAATATGACGCATAAAATGTGTGTGTCTGAAACCTCGAGCATGGAGGCACAAACTTTCTAAAATGCTCAACTGCCTTGCTCTTAAACACTTGCTGTCAAACAAATGGATCATGAAGACAACAAAAGTTGGTGACGTGCTTAGCATCACCCTTTTACAGGTGCCCGCTCTGACTTCACAGGTTATGTGCACCAATAGGAATGCTGTTGCTTCACATGTGCTAGCAGCATTCTCCAAAGTGTCCACTAGAGGACACAGGACAATTTCCCTAAAGTAGAACTCATTCGCTGATCCAGGAACTGAAGTTGTTTTGAGCTC
Organism: Carassius auratus; assembly: GCF_003368295.1. Taxonomy (NCBI): domain Eukaryota; kingdom Metazoa; phylum Chordata; class Actinopteri; order Cypriniformes; family Cyprinidae; genus Carassius; species Carassius auratus. The sequence continues at coordinate 29,959,536 of NC_039264.1, read as the reverse complement.
CACACAACATCATACACAGGGAACACTTCAGATGAGTCACAACTGAAACTAAAGCTTCTACTGTTTGAGTTTGAATGTTTTTATAAAAGAGGTTTAAAAAAACAAGCAAACATATTTGAAAAAATAAATAAAATTTTTCAAACTTACCAACCAGATGCCACAAACACAAACAGAACCAAAATATTAGTCCACAAATATTTTAAAGACAAGCTCTTATAAAAACTGGTTCAGAAATGAAATGATAGATGCGCTGAAGCAAGGCTGATCTGTAAAATCATTAAAATAAGCTACTGTCTAAATAACTCCCTATTTATGATTTAGTACTGTTGTGTGTTACCACACCTCTCTTTTGAGCAAGAGTAGGCCACAGCTTCCTGTAGTTCACTGGGGTCAAATTCAATCGAAATAAACTGACCACAACATGTTCAAAATGGGTAACACTTTATTTTGATAGTCCACTTTATACATTCTACTAGCAGTAAGTAACTTTGCAACTACATGTCAACTAGCAGTTAGTAGAGTATTAGTAGACTGTCTGCTTAATATCTTCTAACACTTTCTTTGTCAACTTATTGTCAACTTATACTAAGCCTAAACCTACCCCTAACACTAACCCTAAACCTACCCCAACAGTCGACTCTGAGAGTTTGTAGACATGTAGTTGCAAATTTCTGAGATTTATTTGATATGTAGTTGACATGTAGTTTACAAAATTACTTATAGTCAGTAGAATGTCTAAAGTGGACTATCGAAATAAAGTGTAACCTAAAAAATGTCTTAAAACAGCGCTTGATCATGATATCCTGAGGGTGCCTTCAGATCATTTGTTGATCATTTCAAAAATATTTCTCCTTTCAGGCCGGTTTCAGAGTTTCTCAAATGGCTTTATGAATCATGAACAGGTGACCTGTTATAACTGTGTGTAGAGTGTTCTCTTATATTTTCATCTTCATATGACATTGTGTTTGGTGAGGAACAGGAAAGAGGAAAGAAGATTAAACCTACAATCTACTGTCAGATACAGTGACTGCATTCATCTAATAATAAACATGCTGATGTTGAAGCTGTTTCTCAAGACAACAGATCAAACCACATTAGATATTAATAGCAGAACACAACATGTTCAGCTTTGATTACACTACATTCAGTAAATGATGTGTATTGCATACAGTATATCAGTGCTGCTACTCTAACCTGACTTTGAGATTTTTGGTGAATCTGAGCAAAATAACTCTTTGAAGCACATGTTAGTTAACCTTAGTCTTTTCTTCTGAAGAAGTATAGAAGCCTAGATCAATGTTTTGTGATATTGAAGTTGTTATCATCAGCTTACTCTTTAATTCTCGTGTTTAAACTGTTCCTTACGTATATAATGTTATGTAACGCCGAGTGCCTCCTGCTCCAAGAACCAGAGGAGAAACATTCACAGACATGATACGCTCGCATCTTCTACATTTTCTCTTCTACATTTTCTTAATACTAAGAATACTAAGAATACTAAGAGTTTTCTTAATACTAAGAGATGCTCACAGTCTCGGGCAAGTAGCACCGAGGCCAGAATAGTGCAGGGTTTCCACAGTCGAGCTTGAAGTACTATGTGCGTCACTGAAACACACTCTTTACACGCCTCTCAGAACAACGTCACGAAACCCCATCATTTCAGCAACAAAGAGAAGTTATCAGAAAACTAAGAAATAAGTCACTGGAACTAGTGCAATCAAAAAACGAACATGATAAAAGCATCAGTTTGTTTGCATGCTTTGGTAATTATAAAGCATTCACGTATTACTTTAGAAGTGATACATTGATCATAATAACCCCTTACTAGTAACCCCCCTTTTTGGCATAGAGACCGAAATTACATACCCAAAATAAAAAGGTTTCTGCTCATGATTCTTTCTGACTAGATATATAATCAACCTTTGTTCACAAAGCTGACACTTTAAAGTTTACTGTTCAGGAATCAGAATCACTCAGACTGTTATGATAATAGAGATATATAAGCTCAAACATAAAAACAAAAATAAAAATATTAAAAACATATGTTTTAAATGTATTTAAAAAAATGTTGATGTAGGAAATGAGTTTGAAAACACAGTGTAGCTAAGGCCACACGTCTTCCAAGACTTCATAAAAAATTTCATAATCGAATCTGTAAAACTGTGAATTTTATGAAATATTTTCTAAGGCCATGTCATGTGTGTTTTTAGAGAAGGCTCATCAGATTGATTTATGGCCCTTGTCATCTCTGTAAGATCTCACATGTAAACTTTCCTGTGCTCTTTGTGTATGTTTCACTGTTGAAAACTGCCCGAATCATGATTGTATTGTTCTCCCCAAACGGTTCTTTCACACCTCCGCCAAGTATGACACATTATCCGCATTATTCTTTTATCATTATTCTTTTGTTTTTATTCCACCTTTATTAGCCTTGATTGTGGTTTTTCAGGCTTTACAAAGCAACAAAGCAGCGATCTCACTTCAGTCTCTCTTTGCATTTAGCCCTTATTTATCAAAAGTCTTACTATAAAAATACAACAAAACATTTTCTTACGACCTTACGTGAATTATTGAGACAAAAATGCATTATGAAGAAGAAAAGCACCTGCTATTAGTAGCATTGGTGCTAACGTTAGCATCAAGCTACATCTGACAATTTATGAAATTATTAGTACACTTTTACTCAAAACTCACTTTAAACCCCGATCGAGTGTTTATAATAACTTCCTTTAGCGATCAGGGGTGGAATTTGGTCGTTTACTGTTGTAAAAATATGTTATTTGTAGCCTTTTTCATCGCTGCACAAGTTAGCATTTCCGATGTACATTTTCGATTTTTTTTTATAAAAACGCCCCAGATCTCAAGAAATTCTCATACCAAGCTTTACTATCGTAATCGCGGGTTTATTATTCGTATATTTTGTGTGTACAGAGGTGTTTCAGTGTTGTTTTGGCCAGATAACTACCAGGAAGTGTGCAGGAAGCATGTGACACGATGGGGCGGTGTCCAGATATGAAACTCTAAGATTGATGTTTGAAAGACCCAATCAGAGTCTGAGTCACACACCGCACGGGCTGTGACTACTGCACGCACACAGAGATCGCTGGGAGAGGCTGTTTATCATCTGATCGCGTAAATCCGTGGAAAATGAATAGAAATGACGATTCTGTCTGAAGAAATATGAAGTAAACATCAGTAAATATATCCATATATCTCCGCAGATATGCATCTTTGGTCTGTAAATCCTTATTGACGCTGTTTAGTGAGTCTATGTGAACACAAATAAACCGCTCTTGACGTGACTGAATATGAGTCAGTTGTGAATTTCTATTCAAAATGTGGCATAATACGGATTTATTATTTTGCACTCCTGACATAAATCACTAAATATCTGTCACTGCAACAATGTTTTATCAAAATATTGGTCAAATATCGAAGCTTGAGTCTTTAAACTTTCCATTGATGCACAGTTTGTCCAGATGAAGTAAGACAGTGATGTTTAATGTGCTGTGAAAGTGAAACAATAATAAACTGGGGCCGTCAGCGATGTTTGCACGCAAAGGGGATAAATGATCAAATTTTTTTTTCCATTTTATTATTTTTTTAAATTTTTTAACGCTTCTGAAAATAGCATGCTTATTCAGTCGAGTCTGTTTCTGTTTATTTGTAACAGTAGCCTATACGTCACATTTAGAATGAATGATAATATCGTTATCTTTTGCATCGCTTCTAAATATTTCTGCCTTGTATGGTGATTATAATCCACATCGGATCAAATTATTGCAAACACTCCTCCTTACTGAAAGTGAGTTTTGAGCTCAACTTATTTAAAAATGCTTTAATGCTGGTGTTAAAGCTGTTAATTTTCTGAAATGATCCGTGGTGCTGACGCTCTCCAGACGCTGAGAAACTCTGCCTTTGTTCATAACCCCTGCTCTAGCCCCAGCTGGCCCGCTTTGGCCCAAGGTTTTCGTCGGGCCAAAAAACCCTGGCCGTTGGCCCCGAGGAAGCCCCAGCGAGGCACGATCAAGCCCCGGAAGTGACAGTGGAAACGCAACTGGCCCTGGCCCGCACTAGCACGCCCGGTTTAAGCTCGACAGTGGAAACCAGTGATGGAGTACTCGAGTCCTGGACTCGGACTCGAGTCACTGTTCTTTGGACTTGAGTCCGACTCAAGACTCCTTCTCTGGACTCGTGACTCAACTTGGACTCGCGGACTGATGACTTGTACTTGGACTCAGACTCGAGAATTTATAAAATCGGACTTGAGCATTAATCATGTTGTTTTTGACTAAATATGTTATAAAAAATTATATAAGGTGTCACACTTTTCCTGTTTCGTGCCCAAGACTGACCGAGATCAATTTTTTTCCTTCACAGACACTGATACCGCTCGCTTTCTTTGCTTGACAACACACTCACTGATGTCACTCGCTTTACGCTCGTGCATGATTCACGGGCTAAACGCTGCTCAGTGCTCCTGCAGTCTACACTGAAGACATAGAGCGCCCTCTCGCAGCTGGAGACGGTAATGTTTTCTCTTGTGTCTGGTTCAGTTTACACAATTTTTTTGTCTGTTGATAATTTACTAGTCTCTGTGTCAAATAAGATGACATGATTCTTTTATCTGTTGCGATAGTCACTGTGTCAGATTACACATTTTTTTTGTCTGTTGCAATGGTCACGGTGTCAGATGGATGACGCAATTTTGACTCCTAAAATCCTCGTGGACAAGAAACATGTCAGACTAACGTTACATGTTGCTTTCTGACGTGCCGTCACACACACATTCACTTGAACACATACAAACGCACTCACGCTAAATCACTCGGTCACTCACATACAAACGCTCTCTCTCTCTCTCTCTCTCACACACACACACACACACACACACATACACTCACTCACTCTCTCTCTCTCTCTCTCTCTCTCTCACACACACACACACACAAACACACACACACACTCACTCTCTCTCTCTCTCTCGGCATATCGTATTGATTTTTACATTTTAAGTATCTTTAAAATACAGTGTCCTGTAAAATGCACGTTTCTTTTTTTCGCTGAGTGTATCTCTTTAATACAGTGTTAAAGGATTAGTTCACACAAAAATTAAAATTTCCTAAACATTTACTCCTCCCAATGCCACCCAGGATATCCATGGCTTTTTTTCTTCAGTGGAGAAAAAATTATGTTTTTTAAGGAAAACATTTCAGGATGTTTTCTTCATATAATGGACTTCAATGCCTACTCAGTTGGTTGCTATTGTTTCCTCCAAAAACTCAGAATCGAATACGGGACTTGAGACTCAACTCAGACTCTGGTAATGGTGACTTGACTTGGACTCGACTCGGACTCTTCTTTGGTGACTCGGACTTGGACTCGGACTCGAACACTGAGACTCGAGACTCGACTCGGACTCGATAGTTGGTGACTCAACTACAACACTGGTGAAAATGCAATTAAACCTACAGTAATTAAACACAAGACACTCTTGAAGCTCAAAATGAGAAGACTTTATTGATAAATGCAATCAAATGTGGCAAATAAACAGACTCAAGAGAGATCTTATCTAAAGAAAAAGACTTTCAATCTGCATGAAAAGATTAAAATCTAAATCATTAGAAATTAAAGCATTTTATATTACATAATCTAGCGTGAGCACAGCAATTCAGTATTTTTCATGACAAATACTCGCATTTTGAGCATTATTGTGAGAATATATTACGGTTTGTTCTTCTAGGGTTGAAATGAGCCACCTAAAAATGAACATAAACACCAGCATTTAAATATTTTAAGCCATTTAAAATAAATAAATATTAAAAAATTATATTTAAAAAAAAAATTAAAATCACAATACCTGATGAGTAAATCTGTGCTCGAGCCTGTTCAGCTCTTCTGGATCTGATGTCATAAACCAGAAGAATGACAGTAGCCACACCCACCAGAGCAGAGAGGACCAATCGGATCACAGCTTCAGTAGAACCACAGCAGTGGACAGAGTCTGAGGAATAAACAGATCAAACTGAGATCAGCTCAGTCAATAAACAGTAATATCAGCTCTAATATCAGCTGCTGAACCTGAACATGAGTGACAGAGCTTGCTGATGTCCAGATGTGTGGTCTGCTTGCTGCTGGGATTGTTGGCCACACAGCTGTAGCTGTTTTTCTCCTGATATTCCACCTCCAGAGGTAGAGAGAGACTGATGCTGAGATCAGACACACTGATGCTGGACAATAAACTGTTTCCTTTGTACCAGGAGAGAGTCACATGACTCACATTCACCACTGAACACAGCAGTGAACACAATGATGAAGATGATGATGATGATGAAGAACAGTTTGTAGAGTTAGTGCTGATGACAGGAACCGGCAGACGAGCTGAAAACATGAGAAATACAGTATGACCAAATCTAATCAACAGTCTTATTTTCAGTTCAATGTGTTCAACAGTCTATAATCTCAAACTGTAAAATGATTTTATTTGAAGGACAAGGCACAAGACCTCTACTCACCATAGACAGAAACTCTGAATGCTTTTGTTGACCAATTTCCTCCACTTATCTGGTAATTGAGTGTATAAATACCAGCACGTTTAGTTGTAATGTTTATGATGGTCAGAGATCCAGTTTGATTGTCCAGTTTCATTCCGTCGTCAAATAACTCAAACCCATAAGTATAGCTGATTATAATTTGTTCTAAACATCTTTCAAATATAGGTGTTGCAGCAATGTCAATTTCATAATCCCAAGACAGTGAGTCATTTCCACTTATTTCAGTAAGACCAGTGTTTAGAGTAACAGAATCTCCCTCTGTTACTGATATTTCTTCTGCATCACAAACACACTCTGAAACAGGGTTTGTCACAGATTGAGACTTTCAAATAACTTTGTTTACAAAAGTAATAGCTTGAGATACATTTCACTCTAAAATGTAAGCAGGTGAAATAAATGAAACTCACCAGTGACAGTGAGCCTGATTATTATCATCACTGGTTCGCTGGTTGTCACTGTATAATCTCCAGCATGTTTCTTTGTGATGTTTGTGATGGTCAGAGATCCAGTTCGACTGTCCAGCTTCAGTCTGTCTCTGAATCTCCCGTCAAGAACATTATCATATACAGTCATGCTGCCGGTCGTTACATTGATACCAGCAATCATATTATTCTCAAACCACCACTGAATCCTGTCAAACCACTTTATTTCAGTAAAGCCAGTGTTAAGAGTGACAGACTCTCCAACTATCACCAGCAATTTCACCTCGCTGACAGAACTACAAAACACTCCTGAAGAACAGAGTTTATCACTTGATGTCAGTTTGATGAAGCTTCATTAAAATACTTTTAATCATTTAAATGTGAAGTAAAACTCACCAACCAGACGCCACAAACACAACCAGAACAATACTGATTTGAGAAGCATTTTCTTCATCGGTTCACGATAGTGAGGTTTAAAATGTCTGAAAACACTCTGAAACACGACTGAAGAACTGATATGATCTGGTTGGATCCTCCCTCTACAGGATTCGACCTGCATCACAGAGTGATTTATCAGAGGAAGTCATGAAAATGAACAAGATTTTACTGACCTTACATTTGATAACAAATGCGTTCCCTGTATGAAAACTAAATAAATAGCACATATCAAAACAGTGAAATGCTGGATGAGTGTCGAATTGGATATCGATGATATATTCGTTATAATTTATTCCAATTTCTTAGATTTAATCAATAAATTCATTTAGAATAACAAGATGTGAAGGTTGTAAAACAGCTGTTGAGGGAGTGTCTGTGAATTTAACCTCTTTCTGTCTTCAGAAATCACTCTCTCGATACCTTTTTCTTTGTTAGGTAAGTCCCAGGGATGCTGTCGTGGGAGTTTCTTTGCTATTTGAAATAACGGCAATGCAAAATTCATATTTGTTGCAGTCTTGATCCCGCTGATCACATAACTGTAACGACTTCTTCTTTCATTACATTAATGCACATTATTCAGTAGATTAATATAAACATTTACAGCATGCAGATATACAAAAATATCAATTAAATAACGATTTAAAAGAATTACTGTTTTTTACTGCTAAATGCTTTAAAATATACTTTGTTTGTATTCCTCCAGGGAGCACTTGACATAATAAATAAAATAAAACATGGAGAGACTCTTCAGAATTAGAATCAGAAAGAGCTTTATTGCCAAGTATGCTTGCGCACACAAGGAAATTGTTTTAGTGTTACAAGCTTCCAGTACACAGATACAAATACAGAGCTCTGGCATGAAACTCTAGATGGCTTCGCCATATACATCGGCGATTATCCCAGTGTTCACATTTGTTATTTCTGAGGTCGATGTTTTCATTATGATGAGTGTGTGGTTGATTTCTGCTGCACACAGCATCAGAAGCACGCACTTATCGCAGTCATATCAATGACAGTGCTGCGCAAGATGCTGAAAATCACTATCTATGGTTGTAACAGTTAGACCGATGTTAAATGCATTATGGATATTTTAGGTTATTGCATAAAACTGTTCATGAGGTAGATTGCCTGGGGGAAGAAACTCTTATGTGCCTGGCTGTCCTTTTATTTAGGGCTCTCTAGCACTGGCCAGATGGGAAAAGTTAAAAAAGGGTATGACTTGGATTTGAGGGGTCCAGAGTGATTTTCTGAACCCTTTTCCTCACTATGGATGTACCAATTACCAAAGAGTGACACTTTATCTCACATGCATGCCTGTTGTCACCACTAGAATTACCAAGTGTAGCAAAGCAAAATAAACTCATTTAACCTCTTCCAAGGCCCGAACCTAGAGTAACCAACCCCCCCCCCCTTTATAAAAGTGTAGAATGAACTCTAGTGGAGGAGATGGGGTGGAGGGAGGATGCTGATAAACCGCCAATGGAGACAGGTAGGCTAATTCAGCTGTATTTATACCCTAAGGTTGATTATCTTAAGTGTGCTAATTAGGCTAAGTATCTGACGTGCTCCTCCCGAACCTTGTTATGAAACTACATTTCACAAGTTCACACTTACATATAATTAGCTGAAGTATTATAGTGCATATTTGGCGTGCTGTCCGAGGGAAGGGGCTCCGAGCTCGGGAATTACCCGAACCTAGAGTACCCCCCAAAAAGCAATAGCGAAAAGGACAGCCGCCAGACTAAGGCCCCCCCCCCAATAGCTTTGAGATCTGGCGGGGGCTGATATTTAGAAGCTCAGCTGGTTGGCAGGTCGGAAGAGCCTATGTACTCCAGTGGGAGCAACTTTACCTATTTGGAGAGATAGGCCCTACCGTTGGGCTCGAACCATTGCACAACCGGAGCACCTCACTGCATTGGAACGGATGAGCCCTACTGGCCGATAGCGGAAGAGCAATGTGATTGGATAGCCCGACCGGCAGGGCCCGAGTTGTCTCAACTGGAATAGGTCATGGTGTTGGCATACTGGCGGATAAGCCCCTGCTAATCAGTGGGCAACCAGGGCAGATAACTGACCGAGAGGACCCATAAGCCTCCGACTGGAGATTAAGACTCAGGATGACAGACGTGTAGGTCCTCTCAGTTGAGAAGATAAACAGGCTTTGGGCCGTCGACAAAGAGGACTCTTGCGACACCAGACGGGAGATCAATACTCACGGCATCAGATGGATAAGACCTGTTTGTGGGCAGTAAGTAAAGAAAACCCAACCGAAAGCAGTCTCGCAGACATCTGACACGAGCACAATACTCAACGGCATCAGACAGGTAAGCCTCGCCGGCCAGGGAGTGGGAAAAGGAAAACCCAACTGCGCGGGCTTCGCAGCATTCGATGGGAGATCAGGGCTCAGAACATCAAACGGGTAACCCTCACCAGGTGGGCGGAAAAGATTTGGACAGAGTTTGTCGGGAGGAGGAGACTCTTGTCGTCGTACAGCAAGCACTGTCGCCCGTCAAACAGGAACAAAAAGTTAGGTGGCCGTGAGATTCTCGCCGACGTCCGACGGGAGCTCAATACTCAAGGCATCTAACGGGTAAGCCTCCCCGACCGTTGCATGGAAAAGTAAAGTTTATGTGGCTGGGAGACTCTCGCCGACATCCGATGGGAGCTCAATATTCAAAGCATCGAACGGGTAAGACTCTCCGGACGTAAGACGGAAAGGGTAAAGTTGTGTTGCCAGGAGGCTCTCAGCGGTGTCCGATGGGAGCTCAATACTCAAGGCATTGAACGGGTAAGCCTCGCTGACCGTATGAGGAAAAGTTAAGGGTGTGTGGCCTGGAGGCTCGCGCCAGATCCCATGGGAGCTCAATACTGATGGCATTGGACGGGTAAGCCTTTTTTGACCAAAGGATGAAAAAAGTTGTCTAGCCGGGAGACTGTCGCCAACGTCTGATGGGAGGTAAATACTAACGACATCAAATGGGAAAGCCTCTCCGAACGTAAGACGGAAAGGTAAAGTTGAATCGCCAGTATTTTTTTTTTTTTATGAAAAGGCAAGGCTGGCTCATCTGGGAGCACACTTGCAGTGCCTGACAGGGGGTTTAATACTAAGAACAATTTGGTTGTCTTAAGGGTAGACACTATGAGGATTACTTGCATAATTGTTTAACAAGTCCAATGAGCTGCTTCCAATAACAAGTCAGGAAATTTTGGTGCAGTCATTATATTCGAAAATTAAGCATACAAAAATAAATCGAATTTCCTGTGCCAGTGTACCCCAAATAAGTGCCATAAATCAGCAATATGGTAATTGTCAAATCGTCATCTTGTCAGCGCGTGAGATCGACGATGTAATCGTGCTTGGGTGGAGTAAGAGAGAGACTCTGTTCTTGTCATGGCATGACTATTTGCTTTTTTAAACCATGCAGGTGAAAGAAAGAGAGCCTATGGAATCACCGATAGTCTAAAGAATATATACTTTCAAATGCACTGATAAACTGATGTTAAATATAAAATTACTATATTTAAAACAGCTAGTTCATGTAGTCGGGTACTACTGTCATCTCGCTTGTCCTGTGAAAAATTTGCCACATCTGCACATGGAAGTTATCGGTCTAAATGATCTGCAAATCGGTCAATGGTGAAAACAATAGTGGATTTCATTTCAAGTCCAACAATTTAACCCTAATGTAATATAACTGTGGCATTAAAAAGTGCAATGAAATACCTTGTGTCTGCAGACGATATACGTCTGTTTGTGGATTGAGACTTCTTCACCACCTACAGGCTCAAATCATCCTTGCAAGCACGGGCAAGTGTGAAATGCAATGCTGAAATGGAATAACGGAGCAGTTTGGTAGCCGAATTATAGTAGACCACCTAATAATGATAGTAAAATACATTAATAGGAGAATGAGCCTTGAATATCATCTTGACTATTATCGATACATAATACTATCACCACCACCTAGGATGAATAGGCAAAACTTTGAAGTGGAGGTGATGTCGACTTTTGCCAGAAGAGAACCACGACCCATGGAATGATGAAAATGGTTCCAGTTGGCATCGCCTGTTGGGGAAAACTGAACAGCTTTTTTTTATTTTTATATATGCTCCCGTGGGAGCAGGCGCTGCTGTGGCAGTCAGGAGATACAGAAAAGGCTCCTGCGGAAGCAGACACTGCTGTGGCAGATACAGAAAAGGCTCGTGCGGGAGCAGACACTTCTGCGGCAGTGGGGAGATATAGAAAAGGCTCCTGTGGGAGCAGACACTGCTGCGGCAGTGAGGTGATACGGAAAACAGAGAAGTAAAAGGGAGCATGAGAAGAGGAGGCGAGATACCTGCTTGGGCCGTCTGCGGAGCTTGCTTCGGCTGCTGTAGTTGTTGGCTGCGGGAAGAGTAGAAGGGTTAGTAACATTTGATGGGGCAAGCTAAAAATAAATGCGTAGCCTACTGTGTTGCCAGCTTAGCAATTGGTTGCCTGATTTGACAATTCCTTAAGCCTTGTCCGCATTAGTACGTTCCAGTTGGAAAAGCTTCTTTCCTCTCATTTTGGCCTTCCGGCCTTTTTAAATGGACTCCAGTACGGATCAATTTGGAACACTGGTTTCACGTTGTAGTATAGACTGTGGAAACAGAGGCTTTTGAAAACTATGAATATTGTTTGGTCTTGTAGAACATACCGATAGACATGATTATAGCAGTAACGTTTATTTCACCCTTACGAAAAATAACCATGGTTTTATTATGGTAAAACTGTAGTAACCCATGTTTTTTTGGCGTGTTGACTACCATTTGTATAACCACAGATTTACTACAAATACCATGGTTAAACTATGGTTAACATAGCAAAACCATGGTTATTTTGTGGTTACCATGGTTCAACAATAGTAACCATGGTTTTTTGGTTTTACTTGTAGTGAAACCATGGTTAATTTTCGTAAGGGAAGTTATGTGCTATTCACTTCCAAGCAGTTTCTAAAGATATTTACTTGCATGCTTTTTGTATTACAGTCCTAGAAAGAAAACATAATTTTACTCACACTTGCTGTCCTACGGCAAAACGAGGGTAGTGGTGTAATAGATAAATTCGTATAAGTGATTACGGCAGTAAATGGTGAAATATGTCCCTAAATAAATTGGTCCTGCTAGAATAATTGCATTAAACTTATGTCTGCAGAATCTCAATGAGGTTTAAACATGCACGGTGAAGCAGATGTAATATCTTTGGACATTTCAGTGTGGATGACGACTCTGGGAAAAAATGCCTTGGCTTCATGGTAAGAAATGGCATTGTCATCCGACAGAACTACGTCATAACCTCATTTAACAAACTTTAAGCCACCTTTCCATGGCACACGACATTCGGACAAGATTGTCGCATTTCTCCCTCTAGCGGCAATCGGGTAGAACTTTCAAACTGGTCATGCAGCAACTGTTACCTTGGCATGTTCACCATGGTAAAATTAATAATTTTAATGAATATAATGTATAAAATGTATGAATGCATCATCACGAATCAGATGACCCCCCCCCCCCCCCCCAAAAAAAAAATAAAAACAGTAGGTTTTATGGGGCTAATCAACATAAATAATGGTTTAATAATTATTTCTCCCATAATTATTATAAACCACCATTTTACAGAAATAGTGTTTAAAGAATAATGTTAAAGTTAACAAAATATTCTGACCTCGCACCGATACATACAGACAGTTGGTCTGGGAACGCCCCCGGGAACGCCTGGTCACGTGATGTGGATTTAGCCAGTGGGGGAAAACATTGCCTTTGCGCCAATTGAAATACATGGGACAATGATGCCGAAGAGTTGCTGTCATTTTCTGTACCTCCAAAAAATAACAAATTATTAATTAAAGTTCTACCGGAAAGGAGGACAAAATGGCTACAAGCAATAAATTGTGAGCATGATCAAGGTAAGTTGTGGAATCCCAAGACTAAGCATGTGTGTGTGTGCAGTCTGCCTTTCGTCACAGGCAGGCTACGTTAACATTGTGTTCATTATAACGTTATCAAAACTGTGTAAGGTTGTTTCAGAAAGTGGCATGCATATATAATTAGCCTTATTATTCTACCTGAAGCGAAACTATGTAACGTTAGCCTAGTGCGAACCTAAACTTGCATGAAAACACGTCTGCTAAGAGGTGTAGTCTACGTGATACCACTAGAAAAGACCAAGGATTTCCGTATACCCACTTAAAGCGGGGGTGAAATGCTATTTCATGCATACTGAGTTTTTTACACTGTTAAAGAGTTGGATTCCCATACTAAACATGGACAAAGTTTCAAAAATTAAGTTGTACGTTTGAAGGAGTATTTTTGTTCCAAAAAAACGGTTTGTCACAAGTTTCGGAAAGTTTTTTTTCGAGTATAGCTCTGTGTGACGTTAGATGGAGCGGAATTTCCTTATATGGGTCCTGAGGCACTTCTGCCGGAAGAGCGCGCGCTCCCGTATAGCAGAGCACTGAGAGGCTGAGCACAGACAATCACTGATCAGAGCGAGAGCGTCGCGAAAAGTCACAAAAGAAGTCTATTTTTGGTTGCCAGGGCAAGACAACCCTGCACAGATTACCAAAAGAGAAACAGCATTAAGGGACCAGTGGATGGAGTTTATTTTTACAGAGCATCAACGGAGTTGTGCAAGTGTTTTTGTTTGTTCCCTGCATTTCGGATTGCACATCGTTTATTTCTTAAGGATAATGCAGTCCCAACGAAAAAGGGTCACGATCGTGTGTTGGAACCGCATGCGGTGAGTAAAACGGCTTCAAATATCTCTGTGTTGTTAACTTAGCTATCGGCGCGTAAGCACTTCAAGTAAACAACATGCGATGTTGTCATCAAACTGCACTTTCCACATGTACACCTTAAAAAAAAAAAAAAAAAAAAGACGACATAAAGTGGAACTTAGTCATTTTCCAAAACCGCTAAGCAAATATATACAGTTTCAGGACATACCACATAGAGACGCCTTTGCTGATGCTGCTCTTGTTAAATTTCAGCCTCTGGATCTGTGTCACAGCTTCCAAACGCTCTCAACTCAAAAGCCTACTGGCGCTCGTGATTCTTTAGCTCCGCCCACACGTCACGCCTCTAGGCGCTCGTGTTTTTCCGGGAAAAATCGGTACAGACTATCTTTCTCTTATGAATATAATAAAACTAAATACTTTTTGGAGTTATGAAGGATGCAGTACTACTCTATAGGTACTCAAGATTAACAGGAGATTGAGTGAAAACGAGCATTTCACCCCCCCTTTAATAAAGTGTGAGGATGCGTAACAACTTGGTTTTGTGTCTGAACTTTTACACTTTCATTCATAAATTCACCCCGTCTGTGTTTGCAAAGCGACACGGATAGAATCGCGGAATCCAGTCACAAATGGACCTGGCTATATAAAACAGAACATCACGGAATATGGCTATTTTTAAATGAATACATCTACATTAGGGCTGTAAAAATATCGATCTTGGCTAGTGTATATGAATATTAAAGTTAAAAGAGACTAGAATTGTTCTACGTGTCTCTGGGAATGAGCGCTCAATATGTGCATTTTTTGTCATTCAAATACACATGATGTTCGCTGTGTTTTCCCCCAAGCCGACTCCGCCCCCCGACTATGACTAGATGCCGACTGTATGTATAGTTTTGATTAGAATACATCACATCTGGTCAGGCGTTCACATACGGTCTAGTCGCAGAAGTTCAAATATTTGGACGCATCCGAGGCTCAAATCAGATCTGAAATTTCCGCATACATATGTGATCGGAACTCCGCGCAGCTCCCGCACTATTTTCTAGCCGCGAAACCTGTATTTAGCGTCTTCACCTGAAAATGTATTGATTTACGACAAGCGGTCTGCGCCACTAGAGGAGGCAGCATCACAACTGCGGGGTGAAAGGCTGAGCCGCGGCGGAAAGTGAGAGAGGCTTGCTGCTGTAAGAACTGGGGTGCGGCCCAGGCTGGTTGAATGCCTGCTGCTGCTGTGATCCGGCGCTAGAGGAGTGCCCGGTCTTGAGCGGATCGATCGTGGTGTCAAGCTCGGGCTTTGCACGGTCTATTTGCCACGACGTGTGGCTTGGCGAGAAGAGCAGCTGTCGTGATGACATTGTTAATGCTCAACGGCTGTGTTTGGCAAGGTAGAAATGATCATGATTATCGGCAAAAGTAGTAGATCTGAAAAATCCTCGGTATGGATCTCCTCGCTTGAAGGAAAAGTTTGGTCTTGTGATAAGATGACAGACAGAGCGAACCGGGATGCCGATAAACCGTCAATAGAGACAGGTAGGCTAATTCAGCTGTATTTATACCCTGAGGTTAATTATCTTAAGTAGTTCCACCTGTGCTAATTAGGCTAAGTATCTGACGTGCTCCTCCCGAACCTTGTTATGAAACTACATTTAAACTTCCTCAGCTGGCGAAGGAAGTACAACGTCTGCTGGGCCTTTTTAACAAGAGTCAATGTGATTGTCCCACTCCAGGTCCTGAGAGATAGTGGTGCCCAGGAACCTGAATGACTGCAGTCACAGTGCTGTTCGTGATGGTGAGTGGGGGGAGACCAAGGGGTTTCTCCTGAAGTCCACGGTCATCACAAGAAAATCAAATGTGGAGAAGTGTCCAGCAGCTCTATCAATTTGTGCTATTGAAACCATTTCCAGAAGAACAGAGATTGTGATGCAGCTTGACTAAAATACTTATACATTTCAAACTTTTAAAATTAAACGATACATTTGAGCTTTACATTTAATTGAGTTAATCCCTAATAACCGAACAAAGAGTTGATTGAATGTTAATCCTCTCTGATTAATTTAACCAGTAATTTATTACATGGTAACAGAAGGTAATGGGACAGAAGCAAATGAAACCATAAAACACATTTTAAACTCACTAAGCAGACAACACAAACAAACAGAACAAAACTAATTTGAGGAACGTTTTCTTCATCGATGCTTAAAATGAAACACGACGGAAGAACTGATATGATCTGGATGGATCCTCCCTCTACAGGATTCGACCTGCATCACAGTTTGATTTTATCAGAGGAAGTCTTGAAAATGAACAAGATTTTGCTGACCTTAACAAATTCCGGTCCTGTAAGAAAACGAATAGCAAGTGAAATGCTGCATAACTGTTGGGTTAGATTTGCATAATAGATTCAACATATTTTATGCCAATTTCTTAGATTTAATCAATAAATTAATTTAGAATAACAAGACTCGAAGAGACTGTCGCAGTTACCAACCTTCTTAAATCAGTATCAACAAATTCATCTTTGCATTGCAAACAAAACACAGAAGCTGCAACTTAAATGAACAGATCACCTAAAATTACATTTAGCTGGGAAATGTAGCTTGCCATCACTTGCTCAGCAATGGATCCTCTGCAGTGAATGGGTGCCGGCAGAATTGCAGTCCAATCAGCTGATAAAAACATTGCAATAGCCAGATATGACAGTTAAAAAGTTAATGAAATGATGAATAAGTCTTTGAATCATTCATTTAAAAACAAAATACTCAAAATGGCTAATTGATTCAGGAATGAAGCAAGTGATTATCTTTACTGAATAAATTACCCGGATCGTGTGAAACAGAGATAAACCAGAAAACATTATGTCTAAAATGTAACTCAAATCACATTTGCAATCATGCTGATATACGAAAAAAAAAACAGCACTCTTGCTTGTGTGATATTAAGGTCATATCATATAAAGATGAGGAAGTGTTTGATTTCTTTCGACTTCCTAACTGCATTAATAGGATGAATCATACAGTGAATGCATGCACTCAGAGATTCAGTGGGAGCTGTAATATTACTGGACAGCATTATAAGTTGGTATGAACATCTTTAGGTGCTCAGCATGTTTAACTACACAGATACTTCCGGTACATGCACATACATATTGTGTAACAGCATATTACATACATAACACAACCCCCCACACACTCTTATTCCTGTTTAACTTTTATTCAGCTTTACATAGTCCTTGTATTGCTCTGGCTTAATTGTGATTCATCCAGTCTTTGTGCATGTTGGTACGGTTGTTTCATTGCCTGTTTTATCTGTTTCAGGTGGTTGAGTGATTTTGCTTTCAACTGTATCCTTGTGGCTTTCTTCAACCACATCTATTTTTGGTGTTTCGGTGAATTGCACTTCCTTCTGAATGTTCTGTGTTTGTGTAACATACAGCTCGTGAAGATGGCTCCTGTTGCGTCTGATTGTGTTTCCATTTGGTGTTTGAACCAAGTAGCTTTTTGGCTTTTTGCCATTTTTCATAATAGTCCCTGGGTGCCATGTTTTCATCTCCTTGTCCAGCACTCTTACACACTGTTTGCGAAAGTTGTGTTGTGTCTTATTCCCCTATCAGCTATCTCGACCTGAGCATAGTGTGTGATGTTGCCGAGATCTCTTCTAAACCTTTAAATTAGATAAATGTATGAGCATCAGAGTTTCCAGCTTAGGAGAAAAATCTGAGCACAGTGTCTGATGATGATGAGAAATCTTCAAAAACAAAAAATGTAAGGAGACCATTGGAAAAATCAAGCAAAAATCTCCATTCGATCTTAAAGTAACCACATTTCTGTCCAGGAGAAATGCTTGCGATGTTAAAGAGTTCACACTTTTGGTTTTTCTTTCCTCTGTTTGAATGTACACAGTGGAAGTGTATTTATAAATTATAAGTTGGTATGAACGTCTTTGCTAGGTGCTCAGCACATGTTCATCTACACAGATACTTCCGGTAAACGCATGCATGTATTGTGTAACACAACATATTATGTATCACAACAGGAGCCAGATTAAGAAAACAGTCCAGCATATGGCTCTAATACAAAAACCGAATCCCGGACATTCCCGGCCACACACATTTCTTTAGGTCATGTCTGATAAAAAGAGGACGTATGGTCACCCTACTATAGGTTCTTATTCATGTATTTCTTGAAAGCGAGTACCTCTCAGGTAATATCAATGGTGCGGTGCGCTCCTCCAGCTAAACATTGCCTCGCACATATGCAGCATAACTGCATCTGACCAAAGCCAATTCAAGGAAAGTCTGTTCACCCGGCGGCCATATTTGCTACACCCCCAGGCAGCTCAAACAAGACCAAGTATGAATAAAATGAATGAAAACTGCCCGATGCACTCACTGTTAAATTACATATTTCAAATCAGCAACAAAATCTGAAATTAAATGCCCCATGAATGTTGTTTCTTATGCTTATATAGGAGGCGGGACTATTCCACCTCACTGTGTGTTGCAGTTTCTCCCATTTATACGTTTAGGAGCGAACCGTCTTTGTCTTTGATCTGACAGGATGGAAGTTTGTTTTTCTCTAAGGTGGGTGTCTCATTACTTTACAACAAATATATTTCTGTATAAAATTGTGAAAAATAAAGTTAACGTGTGGTTAACTGATCGACACTAAAACATATTTTTGTCCGTTTCTCATCGGTTATCACAAAACAAAGTTAAACCACTACTACGGATAAGCGTAGTAATAACATGAACAAACTTTTGATAATATTTCTGTCTCTGTGATTAAGTTGTTATCGTTAAACTCTGAAATGTCTGCTAGCAAATGTTAAGCTTGCATCTATTATGAAATAATTATAAAATCCACCAACATGGTAACAAAAATATGTTTTTATATGTGATATAAACTTTAAAATAAAAAAAAAACGGTTTCAAACATTGTTTTAATAAAGTTATATATGTGCACACCTGAAATTGTATAAATATACATATGGTCTGAGTTCCTCCAAGGGGCACACAACATCAAAAAACTGTTTCCTTTGTCCCAGGAGAGAGTGACGTTTGATGTTTTGTATTGAGTTGATATCTTTGAATTGGCTATGTAACTGGCACAATACATATTAACCTGACTGATAACAGATTGTTACATGTGATTTATTCTGACTTACTCTGAAATGATTTTCTCAAGTAGATTAAGTGAAGGCTTATGTTTCCACAATTCTGCGTCCAGGTTTAAGTGCATACTAGATCTAATTATTGTCTCTGATTATTGTCTCCGCTTTAGTTAAGTTGTACATAGTTATATAAGTATTGGGGGCTACGTATATGGTACTATAATCACCGCTCATTATTGTTTTTAGCTCTAAGTTGTACATGAGTAACTGTAGTGGACTAAACACAAATACTAGTTAATGAATAAGCATGGACGACCTATTAAATAGCATTAGTCATAACCTCTGGCTAATGACTGGAATTATTATTATTAAATCTTGGGTTCATAATCAGTTATTTTATATAAGTATTGCACTACTTACTAAGCTGAATTTAAGTCAAACATGTTATATTTTACATAGTTTTATATATATATATATATATATATATATATATATATAATACTCAACTACATGATGATGAATTTTGAGTGAACTATTCCTTTAAATATTCCTTTTAAAATTCATCATTATGTAGATGTCTCTTCCTACAGTCTGTGTATCAATTGCAAAATCAGCACCTCTTCGGTAGGTGATATTGATCTCACAATGATCCCTGTGAAGTCAGAAGTTGAGTGAAAATGTGCCAATATTGCTCATTTTGGGGTGAACTAAATATGCAAAACTAGTCTTACATGTCACTGTTTATAACACATGGCGTTCATCATTTGCTGGGCCGCTTAAAAAAACGGGGGTGGGGGGCATAAATTAGGCAGGGACCACTACACCAATGTATACAACACAACATAAATCATGTCAAACTTGAACAGATGACTCAACACAGAACCACATAAGATGTTAGGAAGAACAGGAAACATGACAAAACAACTGAACAAAACCTAAAAATAAAATCAAAACCTGAATCCATACATGATGTTTAATTCATGTTCATTGTGTGAGTATCACCAAATCTGGCAGTAAAATACGGTATATATATATAGAATTTAGTATAAATAACAATAAAAGCCACTGTCTTTTTGAATGTATTGTTGGTTTGTATTAAAAATTATGAATTAAAATGATGGAAAACGGCAATGAAGTACAAGGGCAACTGAACTGTGTCTCCTGCTGGTGCTTGACGGAATAAAACAGAGACCTGACATCATCTACTTTCACTCTTCAAACACTGATACAAGTTCGATGTACTGTTTTAAAATAACCCCTGTACACCAGCGACAGTAGGTTCTAGTAGAATCATTAAATCGCGTTCTGATTGGTCGCGCGTCAAATGTGTCGCGGTCCCTTTAAATGTGACTCCATCTTTCAGTGAATTCTGATCAGTTCCTGAACGCTCAGAATCTACTCCGAGTTTATCAACGAGTTCAATCTGGATTAACGGGAGAACTCGATCAGTTATTCCGCTGACATTAAACAACTAAACTACCCATCATTAGACGGTCATTACCACTGATTATCATCATCTTTTCATCAGCAGCAGAGTTTGGATAAAAGCGGATCATAATCTACAGACATGTCGAGTGAGTTCATGTCTAATCATACAGCAGAACTCTGTATAACTATGTGTTACATACATACACACTTATAATACAAGTAAAATGATACACACAAGAAGCAATACACACAAGATTAATACACTGTAATTTCCGCTGTTTACTCTCGACTCAAGCTCATCTGTGAATCTGTAACTGATGTTGTCATTGTCTGGCGCTGTTTGCGCGACTCTCGCGTTAATAATTTCTCCAGTACCAGTTTTTAGACGTGACTCTGGGCCACAGCAGATCAGAGGAGCCGAACTGAACTGTTTTCCGATCAGGCGAATGTTTAACCAGGTCAAAGTTCTTCAGTTTCATAGCGATGCAAGTCCTGATGAACCACAGATCTGATAATCGCTTCCTCTTGAACCAAACTCCCGCTATCAGCGGTATGACGTACTTCTTATTGCGCTGCGTTGACTGCTGTGTCGCATCCCTGTTGCCAACTCTCGCGAGACAAACCAGCAACAGCGACATCAAAAACAAGCACATTATTATCTGATGTTTTATTACCTTTACTATTATTTATTATCAATTGTGTATATCCAATAAACGAGCCTGGAACATATTAAACTGAAGCCACTCTTTTATTTGGATCTATTATATTCTATAGCTCTCTAACACTCACCTTTTTTTCTATTTTCTCACTACTTGTTTTCTTTTAAAACGAGTCTCTAATATTAGCATTCTCTATTATTTTTCCATTTTATCTACTCGTTTTCTTTTTATTTGTAAAAAGAATAAATAAATCGGAAAAACATAATAATTTTACAACACTTACATATTTTTGCCTTTCAGTTGGTTTTGAATGCTTCTATTGTCCTAAGTCATTTGGAAGTCATTTTGGATAAAAGCGTCTGCTGGATGCCTAAATGTAAACCTAAAAGAAAAACTTGGATACATAATAATTAATAAGTAATAGTAAATATGCTGCATGTAATTCATACTACATTCTGTTTGCATACTTCCAAACTACTGCAGTATATGAAACAGTATCAAAGTATGCTTTGAAAAAACTTCGCATTTTTAATATTTTGTCAGTTTATTTATTTCTTTTTAAAATCTTAATTTTTTAATGCACTTTTTTTGTTGATTTATTTGTGCTTTTAAACTGAGCACAGCATTGTTGATTTTAGACGAGGCTACTGAATGCCATTGGGAACACTCGCTCTCTCTATCAGTGATTTCACTCTTGCTGCATGGTTACTGGAGATCAAAATGAGGCTGAGCATGTTGTGGGGGAATCCTAAGCCCCTCCCCCTCTACTGATGTATGAAGGGAGTGGCTCCGCCTCCACTACTGCAGCTAAGAGATCCCCAGGCCCCGCCCCCTGTGCATGTCTTCCTGCTCTGATTAGAGAGTCTGTCTCCTAGCACTCGTCCCCTCTCTCTCTCCATCTGTCCCGTGAGCAGACGGACGGTCGGCAGCATGTCGGACTCCAGCGCAGCTTCAGCACAGACCCAAAGCAAAACTAAACCCTGCAAGAGAGGCAGTTTACACAGCAGGACCAGCCCGGGTGAGTCCCGCCGCAGAGGGGACACAGACAGGCCGAGAGATAGACGGGATAGATGGGTGGGGTGTGATGGGGACCATGTCTTCAGAGCAGTTCAGGCCAGTTTGGAGTTTGTTTTCTTTTTGAGTGCTTTTTTTACTCTGCAAAATGGATGCAATATTAAAACAAATATTTATTATTATTTTTTAAATGTATTTTTTAACCGTGTTTTTTTTTTTTTTGCATTTTAATTCAATTATTTTTAAATCATTTAAAATGTATTTATTAATCTCCGTCGCACTGGTCAGTGCTTCTTTCTGATCTGATCTCAGAACAGAAACGAGCAACTTTCATCATTTGTCAGTCAGTTTTGTCTGCTTCATCCCGAGCGCATCAATATATTAATGAAAAGTGCAGGAATGTGGGATTGTGGGTAAGTGTTGGTCCAGGCGTGTGACATGAGAGCTCATGAATTAGACAGGAGCTTGTGCTGTTGGTCTTACCTGGGATTGAACCTGCAACCTTCTGGTTCATCTGAAAGAGACGAGAATGCAATGATTTCAAGAAAATTCACTTAATAGCACAACAATATATGAATCTAGAATAAGTCCTACTGTATGAATACACCAAAAAAAAAATCTAATAAATGAAAAAAGTGTATAAACTAATGAATACAAAAAAGAGAAAAAAAATACTATAATAATAATAATAAAATCATAGTAAATTAAAATATTAATATAAAAAAAAATAATGCAATATAAAAACAACAAATAAAATAAAACTATTTGTAATTTTTGTTTACCAATGAATACAAAATGAGCGAGAAATACATTTTAGGATTCAAGATTTGACAGTTCAAAACAAAGATGAAAATATATATATTTTTACATTTAAATATAAATTCATTAATACTATTACTACTAATAATAAAATAAATAAATACTGAAATAATAAAATAAACAAAATTTAACAAAATACATGGTATAGTGTTATATAGTGTTAATTGTTTTACTCTAATGATTTTTAGTAGAATTAAAACAGTTTTAATTTCGAATGAGAAAACATTTAATATTTAAATACACGCACACATGTATGAATTATATATTTTTACTCTTTTACTTTTTATTATTGTTATATAATCTTAATTGACCTGTACTGGACTTTACATACAATATTTATTATTATTACACAACCAACCGTTGTGGATTTCTGTAGAGCTCCATCTGCTGGATACGTGTGTGTGTGTGTGTGTGTGTGTGTGTGTGCATGGAGTCTAACAGTCTGAGGGGTTTGAGAGTCTAAAGTACAGTTAATCACAGAGGATCAGTTAATATCACACACACACACACCCGTCACATTATGACACCTACACATGAGTCTCCTGCAGTCCTGTGCCTTTAAGACTAAAACACACACACACAGAATACAAACAAATCTCTCATTAGCAACACAATGTGTGTGTTCAGCTTCTAAATATGAACCTGTGTGTGTGTGTGTGTCTCTAAAGCTCAGTCTAGACACTGGGTTACAGACAGTTACATGAGCTCAGTCCCTGTGTGATTTATTTCACTTCTCAGCTTATTCTGCTCAATAACTGCCTGCATACACAGTAAAAGACTGAAATAGAACAGCCAATCACAGTCGTTCAGGGGTGGGGCTTATCTGAAACAGAATATTATGTCAGTTTGTGATTGGTTGTACGGAAACTACAAGAAAAATAAACACACACAATCGGCTTAAAAGGGTAAAAGAACCATAAATTGTAATTTTCTGATGATATTTCTGAATTAAATCCTTATAAGGCATGTCAATTCACTCTGTGGCCATCTTATTTTTGGTTGAAAACACCAAAATATTAAGAAACTATTTGTAACATTTTTAACAAAATGACACATTTTTAGTGCATTAAAAAGACTTAGACTAAATAGAGACTAAATAGAGACTAAATAGAGATAATATTAAAGAAAAATAACAACTTCAGCAGAACATTTTCTAGGTGCGCATAAAAAAAAGTCACATTATGAGAAAAAATTGGCAACATATTCTACTAAAACTCATCAGACGAATAAAACTTTTTTTTGATAGATTGGCTAATGTGCATTTTTGAGTGAAGAGACATGTGATTGGCTCATTTGACTGAGAGGCGGGGCTATTAAATGCTACAATAATAAAACAAATAGAAACTATGAATAAAATAAATATAGATAATAAAACTCAATATAATAACAACGATTTAAAATAACATATAATATAATATTGCAATATTATTATTGTTAATTACATAAAACACACACACACACACACACACACACACACACACACACACACACAAATAAAAACAGTATTTTTCAGGCTGGTGTGCATTCTGGCACTTTTCTCTCCTTCTTGAATAAATGTAATGTAATGAGGTCACGTGTCTACAGTGTAATGTATTGTAGTGCACACTACAGAGTATGTGCTGCACAGTACACATTGGGACGCGGCCACACACACACAGAGAGAGAGAGAGAGAGAGAGAGAGAGAGAGAGAGAGAGAGAGAGAGAGAGAGGCGTGTTCATGCTGGTTTTCCCAGGATTCCTCTGTAAACACAATGGGGTTTAAAAATACAGTGGTGCATCCCGCTACCAAACCCCCCCCGCCTCCATCTGCAACGTGGTATGAGCCATACACCAGTGTACCCGAGCGTCCAGACACACACTGAGAGAGAATCACTGCAGGGAGAGACAGACACACACACACAAAGCTGGACAGGAAGTGCTTGTTATCCTGAGCATCCCAGCAGAGATCAGACTACACGCAGGTACTGCACACATCACACACACTACACACAGATAACACACTCATTACACACACTCGTCCTGTCTGCGGCTCTCTCTATTCATGTGTGTTTGTGAGTGCGAGATGGCTTTATTTTTGCATTGGGCTGAGGTGTTTTATGTGGAATGTTGTGGAGTACGTGTCACATGATCACCTTAAAGTCACATGATGTGTCAAACTCCTCATTGTTTTGACAGGAAGATTGAGGTTTTACCTGCATTTCTGTGCCAATTTTACAATGGTCACTATTTTTTTAACTGTGATATCTCTCTTTATATTTATTTATATATACACATACATTTATGTGTGTGTGTGTGTGTGTGTGTATGTAAAATTATATATATATATATATATATATATATGATGAGTTTTTTTCCAAAATGCTATAAATCTATTTAGATTTTTGAGTAAAATAAGGTTTTCACATAGCAGCTTTTGGTTATAATAACATTAAAAATTCAAATCCAGGTTTTGATTTTCAATGATTTATTATAAAAACTGATTATTTTTTCCCAAAATCCAAATGTATCAATACAAAATGTATTTTTGATATCGAAACTGTTGAAAATACACAACAAAGTAAGTTGATCCACATGTGACAGACTCTGAACTTGCTCAATACTAATCGTATTAATATCGTATGTATCTTCCCCGCTGCACAAACCATCAATGTCATCAAAATTATTCTTTTTCTTAGGGCTGCATGATAAATCACATGTGCATCTCAGTAAAGTCGGTTCTGTGATTAGTAGTGAATCTCTATGCTGCTTTCAGTGCTTTCAGATAGAGCGTCATTTAATACGCAGAGCCGTAGTTCACTGACAAGCTACGTAATTTCGCATTCATAATCAAAGGTGATTCATCTGCAATTTGAAATAATATTTAGCTATATTAAGTTCATGGGGAAGCTTTGAAGGCAGACCACAAAAAAATAAAAAGCATTACAATAATACGGGAAGTGACTAAAGCACAAAGATCACTGTGCTCTTTACCCAAAAGAGCTGGACGAAGACGTAGCAAACGTAGAGGTAGGTTTGGAGGATAGGTACAGTTGGGTGTCATCAGTATTGCAGATGAACTGATTGCCAGAATCTTAAAAATATTACCAAAGTAAGGTAGTGAGGTAGAAGATAAATAATAAAATAAGAGAGGGCCCAGAACTGAGCCCTGCAGAACCCCACTAGTAACATGAAAGCTTTGATGTAACTCCCTTCAACTTTAACTCCTCACTAGAAATTGAGTACGACCTGTTAGATAAGATTGAAAGAAACGATAGATATGAAATGGACTTAACATTATAAAAATAAAAAATAAATTAAGTTTAATTGAAGACAAATACATTTTTGTATATTACTGTGTATAATACATAGCGAGAGAGAAACAAAAGTAAACTCACTAATACTTAATAAAGCTAATAATAAAGGCTTATAAACAGTTTTGAATCATCATATATTTCTGTATATTTCTTCATATATTTCACAAACAATATTTGAAGAACATTGTATGGACATTGTTTTGGCTTTCTTTTTACAGACAAAACCCCCAGTTGATTTTCAATATATTTAGTATCAGTAGAAGTGGATTTTCATCAATATGTAACTGCTTTCTGATTCATCTTAGATGTGTTTCTAATGGAAAACCGAGTGCACTGAAGTGTGAGTGTGAAGCATCTGTTAGTGACACTGATGAATGAGTGTCATCTGCACATGAGCTCTGTGCTTTAATAATGAGAATCAGACACTCCGGCTTGTACTGTGTGATGGTTTCTGCACTGAACACTGCACTGCTGTCATGACCGACAAAAACCAGCCAGTCAGTCGCTCAATTAGCTAAATGTGTCTAAGTAGATGCTAAAGCTTTGCTAGGGTGTTGTTCCTGGTTGCTGTGCGGTTCTAGATGATTACTGGAGCGTTACTAGGTTACTAGGGCATTGTGGATGGTCATTGTGGTTGCTATGCGTTTTTTTCTCTGGTCACTAGTCTGACACAGATCCCTCCCTCATTGTGTGGCATCTCTCTTAATTTTGTATTTTTTTTTATTGTCCAGCAGATGAAAATCAGAGTGAACCCACAGCTATGAGCCCCAGCCCCAGTGACTGATATAACCAGCACTATTATTAGCATCTTTAATATTCTGTCTGTCTCTGTGTGTGTGTCTCTGTGTGTGTGTGTGTGTGTGTGTGTGTGTAGATCTGTGCGGCTTCGCTGACGCGAGGCCTTTGATGTCCCAGCGCTCTCTGCCCGGCACACCAGTCACCCACAAACACCTGCCTATCGACCTGCGCACATCCATGGACGGCAAATACAAGGAGATCGCTGAGGTGTGTGATCGGAATACGTGTGTGTGTAACATGTATGATTGTATTGCGTGGGTTTGTAAGGTGTATGTAACGTGTGTGTTTGTAACACGTGTGTATGTAAAGTGTGACTGCAACACACGTACACTCACCTAAAGGATTATTAGGAACACCTGTTCAATTTCTCATTAATGCAATTATCTAATCAACCAATCACATGGCAGTCGCTGGACTCCAAACTGAATGTCAGAATGGGAAAGAAAGGTGATTTAAGCAATTTTGAGCGTGGGCATGGTTGTTGGTGCCAGACGGGCCGGTCTGAGTATTTCACAATCTGATCAGTTACTGGGATTTTCACACACAACCATTTCTAAGGTTTCAAAGAATGGTGTGAAAAGAGAAAAACATCCAGTATGTGGCAGTCCTGTGGGCGAGAAATGCCTTGTTGATGCTAGAGGTGAGAGGAGAATATGCAGACTGATCCAAGCTGATAGAAGAGCAACTTTGACTAAAATAAACACTCGTTACAACCGAGGTATGCAGCAAAGCATTTGTGAAGCTATAACACGCACAACCTTGAGGTGGATGGGCTACAACAGTAGAAGACCCCAACGGGTACCACTCATCTCCACTACAGGCTACAATTTACACGAGCTCACCAAAATTGGACAGTTGAAGACTGGAAAAATGTTGCCTGGTCTGATGAGTCTCTGATGATTTCTGTTGAGACATTCAGATGGTAGAGTCAGAATTTGGTGTAAACAGAATGAGAACATGGATCCATCATGACTTGTTACCACTGTGCAGGCTGCTGCTGGTGGTGTAATGGTGTGGGAGATGTTTTCTTGGCACAGTTTAGGCCCCTTAGTGCCAATTGGGCATCGTTTAAATTCCATGGCCTACCTGAGCATTGTTTCTGACCATGTCCATCCCTTTATGACCACCATGTACCCATCCTCTGATGAATACTTCCAGCAGGATAATGCACCATGTCACAAAGCTCGAATCATTTCAGATTGGTTTCTTGAACATGACAATGAGTTCACTGTACTAAAATGATCTCAACCCAATAGAGCATCTTTGGGATGTGGTGGAATGGGAGCTTCATGCCCTGGATGTGCATCCCACAAATCTCCATCAACTGCAAGATGCTATCCATCAATATGGGCCAACATTTCTAAAGAATGCTTTCAGCACCTTGTTGAATCAATGCCACATATAATTAAGACAGTTCTGAAGGCAGTATTAGTATGGTGTTCCTAATAATCCTTTAGGTGAGTGTATAACTGCAACACGTGTGTGTGTAAAGTGTGACTGCAACACGTGTGTGTGTGTGTGTGTGTGTGTAACGTGTGCTTGTAATATGTCTATGTAACGTGTGTGTGATATTATCTTGTGTGTTTGTAACTTACATATGTGTTTATAACACATTTGTTTGTAACGTGTTATTGTAATACATGTGTATGTTTGCTCCTCAGTGTGAGTGTGCTTGTAACATGTATGTGTGTGTTACTCATGCGCAGGAGCTGCTGGCGAGGAGTCTAACGGACAGCGACATGCGTTGTGCTCCGTACGAGTTTCCTGAAGAGAGTCCTATTGAACAGCTGGAGGAGAAACGCCACCGTCTGGAGCGACAGATCAGTCAAGACGTCAAGTACAACACACACACACTAAACATCCTAACTGTGTGGAACGCAACGCATGTTTCTGCGCACACTGAACAATGCCAATCAGTATACATTTCATCTTTAGGGTTCATTCTGTGCATTGAGATTTTGGAATAAAATATTAAACGCAAGTACAGAAATAAAAAATAAAACAACTTTGTAATGTAAAATAAATAAAAAGGGAACATTATTTATCCTAAAGATATTTATTAAAAATTCTGGTAATATTATTTATCATTAATAATATTCTACTTTCCATATATTTATTAAGCTAAGTAAAAAAAAACAAAAAAACAAACAAAAACAAATTCAAAATAAAGCAACTTTCCCATCCTTTTTAAGCATATTTCAGAATATTTGCAGTCTTTAATTGAGGTAAAATGATGTTTTGGGAACTGTTAAAGTTTCTGAATGTCAAACAATCATTTGTTTGTGATATTTGGGCCCAGAGTGTTTTATAATGGCTTTGCACCTGCTCAGGCATTTGTTCGTCGATCTGTGTGAATTCATTTGCTTTGAACACACTGGTCCAAAACACCCACCAAACACACAGACACGTAATCACACACAGACACAACAGGCCAAAGTTTGGCCGCGTTTCAGGCGTTTGTGTGGGTGTGTTTGGGTTCGTGACACTTACAGATGCATAAACGCACACTCTTTCTGCTCGGGTGGAGAATTTCAGATTCCCTTTGCTGCATTTTAAATGAAAGTGCTTTAGAAAAATCAATCTGAGTGATTTATATCCTCACCTCTGGTGTGTGTGTGTGTGTGTGTTGCTCACTCAAATCTGCCACTTTGCCTCACATCCTTCAAGGCTTGAGCCTGAGATTCTGCTGCGGGCGAAACAAGACTTCATGAAAATAGACAGCGCCACAGACCTGGAGTGAGTGACTGTCGTCCGTTCGTCTCTGTCTGTCCGTTCCTCCGTGTCTCATCTCACGTGTCTGTCTGCAGGTATCTGAAGGACAGTCATGTGGACCAGCTGTACATGCATCATATGGAGACACTTGTGGAGAAAAACTTCCAGCGCGTGTCCATCTCAGGAGAGGAGAAGTGTGGGGTGAGAACCAGAGAAACCAGATTCACTTAGTTTGCTTGAAAAAATGACAATAAAACAGAACTTTTACAACACTTATTAATCTGAGACATGCACCTTAATACTGTATATGTACTTATACATTTAAACAAGTGCAAATTAACCTCAGGTAGTATTTATTGTAGCACTTTTCACAATGTTAATAATGCTAAAAGCAATCTACTGAATGAAAACGCATAATATTTTAATGAACAAAATTCTTGCTAGGTGTGAATTTTCCATTTTAATTATGAATTTAAAGGAGTGGAATTAAAATAAATAGAAAAACTTTCAGTATCACTTATGAAATCCCTGAATGCAAATCAATAAATCATTTGAAAAACTTTTAATTTGCAACATTTTTTAAATAAAATCAAGCAAGCAATCAGCTATTACCTTGTGAATACATTTGATAACTATTGATAAAATCAGTCTAGTCTTACGTTTTTAGTCAAATTTTCCGTGATTGAAACATTAAATAGAAAACTTAATTTGCAATTCAAATTGAGAATTTATGTAATATAGAAATTACTAATAAAACTAAATTATCTGTATCATCATGATTTTTATACAGAAAAAAAGTCTTCCTCTTAACTTCTGTTTTGTTCTTTAAACATACTTAATATTAAGCTTTTTTTTTCATTGATAAAGTTTTGCTTTTTCAATTTTATAAATATAAATTAAGTTTTCTCCAAGTTCTCTTTTTTTCAAAATTTTGTTAATGTTAAGTTTCCTCACAGTTTTGTAAGGTTACTACTTTAAAAAAAGTCTTATCTTCAAGTTCAGTTTCACTAAGTTTTTAAATATTCTTATTTTTTTCTTTAAATTTTGAGCCTCAAAGATCTAAATATTACCTTTTCTCAGTTTTTTTCAAAGTTCTCTAAGCCTTGGATTAAAAAAAAAAAAATCTTTATTAAGTTCTCTCTTAGTTTTTGTTTTTGAAAAATGTATTTCTCTAAGTTTTGTTTTGTTCTACTCCACGTTTTGCTCTTTAAGCAGTTCCTAATACTGAATTTTATTTTCTGTCCTTTAAAAGTTACTTTAAAAATTGTATAAATATTCCAAGTTTTGTTCTTTAAAGGTTTGTTAATGTTAAGTTTCCCCACAGTTTTGTAGGTTTACTACTTTAAAAAAAGTTTTATCTTCAAGTTAAGTTTCTCTAAGTTCTTTAAGTATTCTTAGTATTTTTTTTCTCTTTAAGCTTTGTTCTTTAAAAATGGTTAATATTACGTTCTCTAAGCTGACAAATTTAAGATAGACATTTGATTACTGTCAAACACGGCAAATACACGGATTCATTCTTAACTTTAAGTTCAGTTTCACTAAGTTCTTTTAATATTCTTGTTTTTCATTGCCTCAAAGATCTTAATATTACGTTTTCTCAGTTTTTTCAAAGTTCTCTAAGCCTTTGATCTTTCAAAAAATCTAAGTCTTTATCTTTAAAAAAATGTTTCTCTACGTTGTTTTTTCTTTTGTTTTGTTCTACATTCTCAATGTTTTGTTCTTTAAGAAATTCTTATTATTGAGTGTTCTCTAAGTTCTGTCCTTTAAAAAGTTCTAAAAATGAGTTTTTTCTAAGTTCTAAATTTTGCGCTTTACATTTATATAAATGTTACTTCTTCTCTAAGTTCTCCAAGTATTTTCTTTAAAAGTTTTAAAAGTTTTTTTCTCCTAAGTTTACTTCTTTAAAAAATTCTTAACATTAAGTTCAGTTTCTCTAAGTACTTTAAATATTCTTAGTATTTTTTTTCTTTAAGCTTTGTTCTTTAACAATGTTTAATATTATGTTTTCTCTAAGTTGTCAAATTTAAGTTAGACATTTGATGACTGTAAAACAGGGCAAATACACTTGATTCATTGATGTTGACTGATTCTAGATCGATTATTGTGACGTTTTGTGTGTTCAGGTGCCCTTCACGGATCTGGTGGACGCAGCGAAGTGTGTCGTGAAGGCCTTGTTCATCAGAGAGAAGTACATGGTTCAGTCTCTGCAGACCTTCTATAAAACCACGGGACGATCCCTGCAGGAGCTGAGCCAGAGACCGCTGGACGACGACATGTACAAGGACCTTCACGAGAGTCCCGGAGACTCAGGTGTGTGTGAGCACCTCCACATGTGTACAGAGCCTGACACGAACCAGCACTTATCTCTGTGTGTGTCTCAGACATGTCCGTTCACGCGCCGGTGTCAGAAACACACCCATACGAGGGACAGGACATGAAGAACCTGCCACCGGACGCAGGATACAGCTGCAAGATGGTGGACGGGGTCATTCACGTCTACACCGCACAAAGCCCCATGGACAAGTGAGTTTCAGGGACAAACCGACTGCAGACGCCCTCTGAATTAGATAAATTTAACTAAACCTACTTTTGGGGACGCCCTAGAAAGAGAAAATGGGTCATGAAGACACGTGAGCCTGTTTAAACACTCGTCTACATGAGAAATACACAGGAGAAAATATAGTGCAGAAACAGCTCTCAATTAATTACAAAGAAACTAAAAGAAAAACATTGAATTAAAAAATAAATTTAAAAAATGTAAAAAGTACTACAATAATCTATAAAAAAAACTTTATTTTATCACGAAGCAGCAGACAATTAAATATCCAATAAACAGTGGCAAAAATATTATTGGGTTTGTTGAATCTAGTAATAAATTATAGCTCTGAATTGCTGTTCTTAATAATATAATTGTTAATTAAATATATTTAATAAGTAGATCTATTTTCATATGTTTTTTATATAAATGTTCTTGTAAAAATTAACTAAATTTCACAACGCAGCGCATTTGAGGATTGTCAGTCAGGATGCTAAATTTAAATTTAATTTAATTTAATTTAATTTAATTTAATTTAATTTAATTTAATTTAATTTAATTTAATTTAATTTAATTTAATTTAATTTAATTAGAATCAGTGTTACTATTGTTACGTTTAATTTAACCAGTAAAAACACATTAATGTTAATTGAAAAGAAAAAATAAAGTATAAAAATTCGTAAACAGGTTTGATTCTGTGCCAGGGTTATTATCGCTAACTGCAAATAAAACTATTACAAACATTTTGTTAAACATTTTAAGATTTAACTGAAATGAAAATATATATTTAAAAAAATTCTAACATTTTCTTTTAGTTTAAGTCATAAATTATAGTAAGAAAAGCAAGCAAAAACAACAAATTTACAACAAAACTACTAAAAGTAAAGTTAAAATGAATACAGAAAATATATTCAACTAAAGTAACACTTGAGTAGAGGCAAACTGAGCTGAAATTCAGTAAATCAAATCAAGTAATACTAAATGTAATATGACAATACTGAACAATCAATAATACAAGAAGTAAATTAGTCTTCTATTAGAAACTACTGATGAAAGTGCTACTCTTCAAACAACAACAGAAGTCTTCATGACGCCTAAAGATGCTCACTATGAAGACGACTCGCTAGGGTTGAAACAGGCTCGTCTCTTCAGTGTTTGTGTTTTAGTTCTTGACGTTATAAAGACGTCTGTGTTGAAACGATCCGCAGGAGCACCGAGCTGGACCTGCCGTATCCAGACCTGCAGGAGTACATCGCCGACATGAACGTGATGATGGCGCTCATCATCAACGGCCCTGTGTGAGTGACTCGTCTCCCAGCATGCACTGGGCTCGGCCTGTGTGCCGCGTCTGATTTGTGCGTTTCTCTGCAGGAAGTCGTTCTGTTACCGGCGGCTGCAGTATCTGAGCTCTAAGTTTCAGATGCACGTCCTGCTGAACGAGATGAAGGAGCTCGCCGCGCAGAAGAAGGTGCCGCACAGAGACTTCTACAACATACGCAAGGTGACGCTTCCCTCAGTTAACAGATGGGGAAAAAATCATTATCAAAAATATATCATCTACATACGTAAATAAGCTCAATGAGAGTGAAATATCAACGTAGAGTATTAGAATTTAAAAATACATTTAAAAAAAAAAATCAAAATTTTAATTAAATTGACTAGTACAGTAATAATTATCAAAATGAAATATATATATATATATTAATATATATATATATATATATATATATATTTCATTTTGATAATTATTACTGTACTAGTCAATTTAATTAATATATATATATATATATATATATATATATATATATATATATATATATATATATATATATATATATATATATATATATATAAAATTTTAATATTAATGCACAGTGTTAGAGTTCTGAAATAGACTACAAAAATAGTCATTATTAACCATATAAAAATAATATTACAAATTTAAACACTTAATTTAAAATAAATCTAATAATATAATATACATATAATAATAGTATAATTAACGGTTAAAGAATAAAGTATTTATACAGAAAATATAGAACAATATTTTTATATTATAACATTATTTTATAATATAAAACATATAATTTCTAATTATAAATTATAAAAAAATAAAATAATTTAACATAAATTAAATTATTATTAGTGCTGTCAGATTATTATTTACGGTTAATCACATCCAAAATAAAAGTTTTTGTTCAAATAATATATATGTTTGTGTGTACTATGTATATTATGTACATATTTTTTAACGCGAATGTATATATTTTTTTAAAATATGTTGTTTATAAATTAAATATGAATATAATTTATCTTTTCAAAATATATGCTGTATGTGTATGTGTTTATATATACACATAATAAATATACACAGAACACATTATGTAAACACAAACTTTTGTATGCGATTAATCATGATTAATCATTTGACAGCACTAATTATTATATAAATATAATGTATAGCATTAGATTATTTAAATATATAGACTATTAGAATACTAGATAACTATCATAAAACTATCAAATTAAATTACTTGTACTGTAATTATCCTCAAATTGAAATTAAATTGCTGTTCTGTATAAATAAACATAATATAATTATTTTTAAAAAAATGTTATAGAAACATGTCCAACAAAATGTAATTATATAAAAAGTACTTATAATATTACAAATATTAATAAATACACAATATTTAAATGAATGCATTTTCAACTCACCTACTGATTTACTTATTCATTTATTTTAATGATTATATGGTTGTTTTTATTCTTTGAGAATTTATGATCATTAAGCAAATTCAGTTGAAATTACTACTACTACTAAAAAAAAAAAAAGTGCTAGATTTTTTTTCTTAAATTCAAAATGTTGCACCAAAGAGAAAAACAACTAGATCTCGCTCTGAATAGATTGCTGTCGAAATGTAAGTGTGCACGTGAAACCGATTGTGTTTCACAGTCTAGAGTGAGTGTGTGTATTGTGATGAATATTATATAGCGTTTACTATAACATGACCAGGTGGACACGCACATCCACGCCTCGTCCTGCATGAACCAGAAGCACCTGCTGCGCTTCATCAAGAGTTCGGTGAAGAAGTACCCGGACGAGATCGTGCGCGTGCAGGACGGCCGAGGACAGACCATGATGGAGGTGTTCGAGAACATGAACCTGACGGCGTACGACCTGAGCGTGGACACGCTGGAGATGCACGCGGTGAGACCCGCTCGCACACACACACACGCTAGCATGCTAACACACGAGTCACGTGACACCTCCGCTCCCTCCGCAGGACAGGAACACCTTCCACCGCTTCGACAAGTTCAACTCTAAATACAACCCCATCGGAGAGTCCATCTTCAGAGAGATCTTCATCAAGACGGACAACCACATCCAGGGGAAGTACTTCGGACACATCGTCAAGGTACAGACCACGCTAACATCATCATAACACTGTCATATTTACAACTACTGGACTGGGAACGCATTATATAATACTATCTGTCATCAAACAATGCTAATAAATACCTCAATTCAAATATTTATAACTATACTCTGTATATAACTATATTATGGAATGTATTGGAAATACTAACATTTATATAGTATTCACATTAAAATATAGTATTAATAAGACGAATTATTGCAATATATATACATACACAATATTAGAATATATTTAGGGATAAAATGTAATAATATAGAAACAATTGACAACAGAAAAAGTTAACTGTATTATATATATATATATATATATCGTAAAACAATGTAATGTGTGTATTTATATCTGCGCATTTAAAAATGTTTAAACTTTTCAAAAGTTATTCAGTAAATTATCAGTATTTTTTTTATAAAACTTTTTTTAAAGATATCTTTTTGCTTAGTTTACTTAATCTATACTTTAAAATTAATTAGTAAAGTTAAATGAGAATAAAACTGATAAAATAAATTAGAATAATATATTCTGCTTTCAATATGTAGTTTTAAGAAAAGCAGACAATATGCAAAAATGAGTGTTTTATTATGCTATTTTTTTTACTTAATTAGTGTTAAATAAAAAATATATTTTCCATTTCAAAGTGTAGTAAAAAAAGAAACAAAAAAGAAACAAAATACCATATAGAAAAGAGATGTTTAATAATGTCTTCATTGAAACGCATAACTGTATGCTTTATTCAGTCTGTCCCACTTCAAACTCTAATGATAATTCACTAAACCCCAAACGAGCCCAGATGATGGCGTATGTTCAGTGTGTTTCCTGTGTGCGCAGGAAGTGATGTCAGACCTGGAGGAGAGCAAGTATCAGAACGCTGAGC
Source organism: Carassius auratus (assembly GCF_003368295.1). NCBI lineage: Eukaryota > Metazoa > Chordata > Actinopteri > Cypriniformes > Cyprinidae > Carassius > Carassius auratus. Next base: position 29,922,681 of record NC_039264.1, on the reverse strand, counting down.
TGCGTCTGTCCATCTACGGCCGATCCATGGACGAGTGGGACAAACTGGCGCTGTGGGCCGTCTCTCACTCCGTCTACTCCGACAACGTGCGCTGGCTCGTGCAGATCCCACGACTCTTGTGAGACGACACACACACACACACACACACACACACACACACACACAGTGAGTTTGAGACGGTGTGTTTGTGTGCAGTGATGTTTACCGCACTAAGCAGCATCTGAGTAACTTCCAGCAGATGCTGGAGAACATCTTCCTGCCGCTGTTCGAGGTCACCATCAATCCCAGCAGCCACCCGCAGCTGCACCTGTTCCTGCAGCACGTGAGACACACACACACACACACACACACACACACATGCATGCATGCATACACACATCTCCACACTATAAGACCTAGGGTTGCAAAAAGGTTGAAAATTGCAAGTAAATTTCAGAAACATTCCAGAAATGTTTGAAACTTTCTAGGATTTTTTAGAATATTCCAGAATTTTTGGAAGGTTCCTGGAAATTTACCAGAAATTATCCACCCCTTTGCAGCCCTAGTCCGACCTTTTTATTAAAACTACAACCATAAAAAACATTTATTACTTCAAATAAAACTAAATACATAAATATCTCAAATAGTTTCCAAACAGTTTTATTTTAGTATTATTTACATATATTTTTTTTTTTTGCATTTTTATTTAGCTTTTATATTTTCAGTTGTAATTTTAAGTTAATATTTTTAAAAAAAATTACAAAAAATTGTTATTAGTTTTTAATATTTATATGTGGGTGTAACTTTTAGTTTTAGTTCAGTTTTACTCTTTATTTCCAGTTAATTTTTGTGACTCAACTTAAAGACTTAGAAACTCTCCCAGCTAAAAATAAATAAATAAATAATAACTAAAATGAACTAAAAAAATAGGAATAGGAAAATAAAAAAATAAAAAAACAAATTCAGTATATTAATAACTAAAATAACACCAGATCTTTCAATTATTCAGTCTAAAACCAACTTAAACCAAAGACACAAACTGCAAAAATAAATAGCGATAAATATGGATACTTCAAATTAAACATGTAAATATATAGAATAAATGAATGAACGAATACACAAATAAAGTATTATTTATTAATGGCCATTTAAAAATTGAATATATTAAATCGACACAAATGAAAATGGGTTGAATCACTAAAACTATTTTAGTTTTGCACTTCTGGTCCTTCACAAACTGATTCGCAGAGTGAATTAAAAGTGAGTGAAATGTTCATATAACACTGTTATAAAACATTGCTAAAGCGACATAAAATTAAGCTCATTGTCTTTTAGAGATATTTGAATTGAAAAATCGATCATGTAAAACGAGTCGACACAAATTTATTCACCAGTATGAATCATTTAGTGCATTATTCTGATTTTGTGCACGTTAGACACTGTATAAAAATATTTAACAGGGGTATTTCCTGTTGAAACAGGAAGCAGTCATTTTAGAGAGTGTCTGATTGGACAGAAATCTAAGGAGTGCACTATGATGTCATCAGGGCCTCTAGTTCATTTGAGCTGAGGAGAATAACTAACTGTGAGCCACAAAACGTTGATTTGAATATTTAGGTGGTGGGATTCGACAGCGTGGACGACGAGTCCAAACCGGAGAGTCACGTCTTCAACCTGGACAGTCCGTCTCCGGCGCGCTGGTGTGACGACGACAACCCGCCGTACTCGTACTACCTGTACTACATGTACGTCAACATGACCGTGCTCAACCACCTGCGCAGGTACTCACTCACGACACATCATGAGATCAAATCGCTTTAGAAAGAGTCACCTGAATCACCCGTCTGTCTGTGTGAGCAGGAGGCGGGGCTTCAACACCTTCGTGCTGCGACCTCACTGTGGGGAGGCAGGGCCTATCCATCACCTGGTGTCTGGATTCATGCTGTCAGAAAACATCTCGCACGGACTGCTGCTCAGGAAGGTACCTAGATGCTAGGGAGGAGAGATCAAGAGAGACCGATTCACTAAAGAACCGCTTCAGAAGAGTCAGAAATCTAATGAACGGTTGTGCAGTGCTTGTGTGATTCAGAAAAATGATTCAGTTCACTTAAACCCCCAGTTCAAAAGAGTCACTAGTTCAGGAATGTGAGTGTGGTTGGGTTTGATTCAGTAAAATTAACGGTTTCTTAAGAATCTTTAGTCCTATAATTGGTTTACATTGGTCATGCTTTGTGGATTTAATTTCCTAAAAGAGCCGGTTCATAAGAGTCATTTGTTCAGGAATCAGACTACATGGTTTCTTTTTAGTGAACGAAACACATACAGAGCAACCGATGTAGTCCGATGCCTAAATTAAGTTATTATGGCTACGGATTTCACTAGAAGTCTTGATTCATTTAAAGATTCAGTTCAAAGGAATCATTTGTTCAGGAATCATACTATCCTGGTCGCCTCTTTTAAATCCAGTACTTTTAAAAGAACAGTAACTAGATGTTTTTAGCCAATACAGAGCCACTAATATAATCTGATTCCTTAAATTTATGAACCAGTACTTTTTGGTGAATCAACCACAGAGCACAACCAGTGTTTTTGTATTTTGATTCAATAAAACGGTTCAGTTCAAAAGAGTCATTTGTTCAGAACACTGTGTTAATAATGTTGATTCACTGAAAAGAACCGCTTCATAAGAGTCAATCATTATTTTGAACAGGTTCTGGTTTCCTACACTCCTTTAACAGACAGAAATGAATTTATAAGCGGGAAGTGGAGGTCAGATGAGCAGTGATTGTGTACCTGTGTGTGTGTGTGTCGTAGGCTCCGGTCCTGCAGTATCTGTATTATCTGGCTCAGGTGGGCATCGCCATGTCTCCGCTCAGCAACAACAGTCTGTTTCTGAGTTATCATCGCAACCCTCTGCCCGAGTATCTGTCCCGCGGCTTGATGGTGTCGCTGTCCACCGACGACCCGCTGCAGTTCCACTTCACTAAGGTGAGTGGTGCACGAGCATGAGGACACTCCTGTCTGATGTGTGTGTGTGTGTAAACGTGTGTGTGTGTGTTTCAGGAGCCTCTGATGGAGGAGTACAGCATCGCCGCTCAGGTGTGGAAACTGAGCTCATGTGACATGTGTGAACTCGCCAGAAACAGTGTGTTAATGAGCGGCTTCTCACACAAGGTAACACACACACACACACCAACAAAAGGAAACCGCAGTATAATGTAGAAACTACTCACATTATTAAAACTAAATTAACTTTGAAATGTTTGATCATCATTAATTCTATAGTTTCTTTGCATGGTGTGTTGTGTTGTTAAAATATATCTAATCATAATTGTTCTAGTTATACTAATCTTATAAATGGCTGGAAAGTGGTGTGAAAAAATTATAAACTTCTAAATCCTTTCCTCTAACAGTAAAGTAAAATAAAATAAAATGGTTAAAAATGTGTGGGAACACATGCAAAAAAAAAAAAAAGAAAAACCCAAATAAATAAAATTACACTGTAATATTTACTACAGTAGAAATGACAGACTAAAATAACAAATGGCATAAATGTACATGTATATACATTAAATAACTTAATTATAAAACTTAAAGCTTAATTATTAATTTAAAAAAGGATTCAATTTAGTTTTGTAACTTAAATATCATTAAATATACTTTATATTTTAAAAACATGCGTAATGATTCACTCAATAGTTATTCATCTATATTTTTCCTGTAAAGCTGCTTTGAAATGACACATGACACATTATTGACTCAAACTGTTCTCTCTTTTCTGCTCGTTTCAGAGTAAGAGTCATTGGCTGGGTCCTGATTACACTAAAGAGGGTCCCGTCAGTAATGACATCTGGCGCACAAACGTCCCAGACATCCGTGTGGGGTATCGATACGAGACTCTGTGTGAAGAGCTGCACCTGATCACGCAGGCCATCCGAACACAGGAGCTGGACAGAATCGAGGAGGAGGAGGGGCTGTCATTCACGTCCAGCCAATCAACAAACTAGAGATGAGCCCTGACCCCACCCACACACCACCTGTCCAATCAACACACTCAAGATCTGATCTGACCCCACCCACACACCACCTGTCCAATCAACACGCTTGAGATCTGATCCGACCCGCCTACATTCCACTTGTCCAATCAACACCATGAGATCTTATCTGACCCCACCCACACACCACCTGTCCAATCAACACGCTTGAGATCTGATCTGACCCGCCTACATTCCACTTGTCCAATCAACAGGCTTGAGATCTAATCTGACCCCACCCACACACCACCTGTCCAATCAACACCCTCGAGATCTGATCTGACCCGCCTACATTCATGAGATCTGATCTGACCCCACCCACACACCACCTGTCTCATCAACATGCTCGAGATCTGATCTGACCCGCCTACATTCCACTTGTCCAATCAAAACGCTTAAGATGTGGTCTGACCCCGCCCACATGTCATCTGTCCAATCAACACGCTTGAGATCTGATTTGACCCTGCCCACACACCACCTGTTGAATCCACACACTCAAGATCTGATCTGACCCCGCCCACACACCACCTGCCCAATCAACACGCTTGAGATCTGATCTGACCCGCCTACATTCCACTTGTCCAATCAACAGGCTTGAGATCTAATCTGACCCCACCCACACACCACCTGTCCAATCAACACCCTCGAGATCTGATCTGACCCGCCTACATTCATGAGATCTGATCTGACCCCACCCACACACCACCTGTCTCATCAACATGCTCGAGATCTGATCTGACCCGCCTACATTCCACTTGTCCAATCAAAACGCTTAAGATGTGGTCTGACCCCGCCCACATGTCATCTGTCCAATCAACACGCTTGAGATCTGATTTGACCCCGCCCACACACCACCTGTCCAATCAACACGCTTGAGATCTGATCTGACCCCACCCACACACCACCTGTTGAATCCACACACTCAAGATCTGATCTGACCCCGCCCACACACCACCTGCCCAATCAACACGCTTGAGATCTGATCTGACCCCACCCACACACCACCTGCCCAATCAACACGCTTGAGATCTGATCTGACCCCACCCACACACCACCTGTCCAATCAACACGCTTGAGATCTGATCTGACCTGCCTACATCTCACTTGTCCAATCAAATCGCTCAAGATGTGATCTGACCCCGCCCACATATCTCCTATTCAATCAGCAAGCTCAAGATTAGATCTGACCCCGCCCACACACCACCTGTCCTTCCTTTCCTCTCATGTTGCTGCATGTTTAGAGACGTTTTAGCCATGCATCGCTATTGTACGACGTTACACCTCCATCAGGACGTCACGCTCCCGCACGTGCCTTTTACTGTAGAGACTTTTATTTTGAAGGCTTTATTTGATGTGTCTGTGATTAAAAAAAACTAATCCTAAATACAATTATTAACTTGAAAATCTAAATGTAAAACTAAACTGAAATAATTCAAGTTTTTTTTAAATACTATATTAACACCAGTTAATATTAAAAACAATTATATCAATATTATGATAGTAATATATTTTAAATTATAGATTTTAATATATTGATAATAATATTATAATAAATATAGTTAGTTTTAAAATGTTTCTGTAAAAAAGACCTAAAAACTATAGTTCTATATAACATTAATATTTAGTTTTTACCATTAAAGTTGAAAACTAAATATAATTTACACCATTATACATATTTATATCCATAATGATATAAAGTCTATATTATTAAATTGTAATATTAATTATAATATGTTTTCAACATTAATATGTTAAAAACGATATGTAATAATGCTATTCATATAGTATTATAAATAAAATGATTATATATGCTATTATATGAATAGTAGCCCCCCCCCCCCCACCCCTTATGTCTTTTGCTTTAGCTACTGTTTGACGGTTTATTTTGGGATCAGAACTCACTGTGAACACATCTTTCAATCTCTTGTTCATTTATCCGTTATATTTTCTCGTCATTTTAAAGGGTTTATGTTGTCTGAAGGCTGAACTGTTCAGAAGTGAATGTGCTCCAGTCCTGCAGGAGGCGCAGTTGAGACAAAACCTCTGTTTGTTTTACAAATATTAAACCTACTGAACTCACCAAACCTTCCGTTTCTGTGATGTTTACAAAGTAGTTTATTTAACATATCTTATACGCTCGACATTGATGTTAGTTTTGAGTTTGTAGCATTTTCCGATCCAGCATGTGTTCGGTAGATTGAGTTGACGCTATACTGACTGTTAATCGCCATACAGTATCTTGACACTGAACTAATAAATAACACCAAACGTGACTCAAAAAAAAGCCTAATTTATAGAAACTAGCACATAAATCCAGAGCAGAGCATGACGCACAACATGCTAGAAAGCAAGTGATAATGAATAGCTGTACGAAATGTATCTATTTTTTGTGAGAATGAGTGTTTGTTGATTTTAATAAAGCATGTGTTTAATCTCATCTGGACTTTTGTGCATCTCTGCATCAGAAAAACACAAAAACAGTGAATGTATACAAATCCAGTTCGTCAAAACCAGCTGAAGGGTCATTTTCAACCAGAAAGATACACATTTTAAATAACAAATGCATTGTTTACAGAACCCCTTTGACCAAAATGATGTGCTTGAAGAGCCCCCTGAGATTTTAAGTAAATATTTCAATTTAACGGCACATTTGCATGTTAAACTAAAAAAAAAAAAAAAAAATTATCCGTTTTAAAGTTTTATAGTATAAACACAGCTATTGTTATTATTACTCTCTACAAATCATACAAATATTTTTAATTATTATTATTTTTATTTTATTTATTAATGATTTGTTAATAGTATTTCCTCGTAGGCATACCATGTTCACCAACTCACGAACCCCTTGCTATTCCCTCATGTGTGAGACTCAAGAGACCTGAATAGTTTACGTGTGTGTGTGTGTGTGTGTGCGTGTGTAGTCCTTGAAAAAATTAACTAAAAATCAATGTGCTTGAAAGTCCTGGAGTCTCATTTTACAGTATCTGTTCGAACCCTCTGAACATGAATATATACGTGTATTGACAAACCACTGCAGTGTGAAAAACTGATCACTTTTGGCATATGCATGTAAATGAATTTATTTAGAAAATTCAGAGGAATATTTATACTGTTTTGTTAGAAATAAATAAGTAGGTTTTATAAATATGGACTGTTCTTGAGCAATCATGAGTTATTAATACAATTCCATTCATTTAACTGGGTTAACACTGATAATAATCAGAATATATGATCCTATAAATTTCATACAATCATGGTTTCAAATTTAAATTTGCATTAATATTGGCAAAAAATAGGAAGAGGACAGCAGGAATAGCATTGATATTGAGTGATTGAGCTCAGATCATCGGCCTCACTTCACTGGTCATCTGGAGAGAGTGAGGATGAGGTCAGCGTGACATCAGGTGTGTGTGATGACGGGGTGATGATGTCACACTCACCGCGAGAGCTGATTTGATGATCAGCAGCTGGATAAAGACTCGTCCTCCCTCCTCCGGACAGACGGTCTCGTCTAGAGTCATCCCCAGCAGCACTGAGCCGCTGACGCCTCCTAAACACCGCACCGTACTGACAAACACAGAAGAACAGCCTCAACCTGCTGAGTAATCACATACTGAGTGCCAACACACATATCCCACAATGCAATGCAGTCGAATCCACATTAGTCGAGATTTCTTGGTTTTGACTCATGATTTGATCACATTAAAAAAGTGAAACTAAAACTAAAAACTTTAGGGAAATGGCTCTATGAAGTTGCACTTTTATATGTATATAAATGTTATATTTATGTATACAGTAATGCTAGTATAATTGATGTATAACATATTTTCAATATTTTCAATCGATGGAATTTGGGTTTCATAATAAAAAACAATTTGTGCTGAAAGATAAATGGAAACAAACAGGACACAAAGATTAAAGTATAAGAAGAAATTATTAAATTTAAAACTAATAAACGTGAGATTGATTTTTGATTAAAAAATATATTAATGAACAAAAGGTGTTGTAATTGCTAATTACACATTTTAATATTAGTAATACACAATTACAATTATATTACATACAGTAATATTAATATATTAAACTCAATAATTCAATATACTATAAAACTTATGAAATGCTGCATAAAAAATATTGATTTACATGATTTAAAAAGAAATTCTGAACTTAAATCTAATTAAATGTAAAGTTTACTAGTTTGTTTAATTAAAAAAACAATATATTAAAAACAAGCATCAATATTTACTATACACGTTGTTAAAAATAGAATTACTTTATTATACATAAATATACTACATTATAATAACTGAATATAATCACAGTATTACATTTATTGAAAATAATGAATCAATGTTTTAATAAAAAGCTTATTTGAAATAATGCATAATACAGACTCACAGAAAGTGGCATTGTACACAAAACTGATTAAATACACGAATATTAGGTCACTACATTAAGCATGCCATATATAAAAAAAGGTGGTTTTGCATACATACCACATTATATACTAATAACTATAATTATGATGATTATAATAATTAACTCATGAATAATAATTGCATTTTTTTTCTGTAAAGATTGACCACAAACTGAAATATCAGAATGCAAGTGAATTACTGAAATAAACCATGCGCTCATGAGCAGGTTACTGTGCACAGGCTGGAGCATGTTGTTTGGGACGTAACCCGTCTGGCCTTGTTCATTCGTCACCTTCCACCACTGCTTAGACATGTCCAACAACACACACACACACACACTCCTCACCGCTGGTGTCTGTTAATGGAGTCTGGAAGGGGCTTGTGTCTCACCTGTAGTTGTTCACCTTCACTGATGGAAAGCTCTCGCGGGTCTTGTGCTGTGAAATCAAACACAGCTCTGATGAGGCTGGCCGGTAGCTGCTCTAAACTGCACACACACACACACACAAACACACACACACACGTCTCACCAGATCCAGTATAGAGAACAGACAGTGAACGAGTTCAGCGGCGCTGGGACTGTTGATCTTCCCCTGCAGACTGGCCTGATGAGCACACGTTGTTTGACAGCGTTATTATTAGTAGTTTTGATATAATATAAAGACATGTTTAATACGTGTGTTTAATATCTAGACATAGGTCCCATCATATCACATGAAATGAAACCGTGTCTGTGCACCAGCAGGTTAAAGGTCATCTTGATCTTCCTCAGACGTCATTCCCTTCACGACTACAGAGTCTTCACCGGCTCATCTCATCCACCCACACCTGTCCTCTCACTCACCCTACGCTGCTTCTTCTTCTTCTTCTTCTTCTTCTGCTTCTTCTTCTTCTTCTTGTCCCTCCTGGGTGCGACGGCTGTCACCTGGCCAGCAAACGCCTCGGTGTCAGTAATGAGGTGATTCAGGATGTCCTGCACACAGACGAACACTTATAATCTCTCATAATTACATCAGCGGCCGGTGAGTTATTCTGTCATCCACTCTAGGAGTGTGCTATATTGACAAAAAATAATATCTTGATATTTTCTGGGATTTATCGATAATGATAATCGATCATGATGATATTTAGCTAATATGTTGCAGTTGAACTGACTCCTCAAGTTTTTGATATTCTTCATAATCTGTGGTGGTGGTCAATTCACACTCATAGAAATTAAACTTTTTTTTTACCTTTATAAAGCCATTTTTTTTAAGTGTGCATTATCTTTGAGTCAAATTCTTACATTAAATCAGTGAATTAAATAAATAAGTCATTTGGGCTTTTACCAAATAAATGAACTCAGAATCAACACAATTCCCCTTTGCGGAGGAAACGCAGAAGCTGCATCTGACGTGGCATGTAGATGTATTTACACACTGTTTAATGCAGGACATGAATGCATTAAACCTACAGTTAGAAATGCAGAAATTATTTATTAAACATTAAACAATAAATACTGATATCTGGAATTATTTCAATAATAAAATATACTTTAATTGCACAATTGAAAATGCCAGCAGGTGTCAGTAAGTCACTGGTAATAAGTGAGTCACTGCGACTGAACCGAATCATTTCAGGATTCACTCAGGAACAAATCACCATCATGTCACCCAGAGATGCAGAACAGCTGTTTTATGTTTTTTGCACGATGTCAAATCGCACATTAAAAACAACAATTACGACATTATTACAGATGATATATATATATATCACACACCCCATTAACACTTAACACTTAACTCCTCTCCCTCTCTGTGTACGCCTTCGGAGGGGGCGGGTCCTGTTTAATGGGCGGTTCTTCTGTGTGAGGGGGCGGAGCCACTACCTTTATGTAGGCGGAGTTGTTTCTGGAGGTGGGAGGAGTCAGGACCGGACTCTCATCTGGGGACCACAGACAAACCACTGGCTTTAGGTAGGAAAAGTACAATATTTTTCATTTAATACAGTTTCTCTTGAAAACGTATCATGTTTTCCGGACGTCTCACTATAATCCGGAGCGGCCCAGTGTTTCGGGAGGTTTCTGAGGAATCAGCTGAGGTGGAGGAGATGCACCTTTACTGCAGAATCAGATCACAGATCTCATCAGCGTGATACGTCAAGATGATTACTGAGCAGACGAGCTGATGTTCTTCTTCTAACCTGCCGTTCGTCAGTCTGTGATCCTCTCTCTTGTTCTGCAGGAGCCGCTCCAGGTCTTTCTTCAGATAATCGGCCTGAAGAACACATGAAAATCTGGTTTACTGTGAGAAGCACTGAGACGCTGGACTCATCTAGAACAGCCTTCAGATCCAGAAGACTGCTTAACTGCCACGACTCCAGGCCCTCCTGAACACACAACAACAACAACAACAACACTGTGAGAAAGATGAGCTTCTAGAGCGCTATAACAATAGACAGAAATAATACAATACACTATATACATTTGAAGATGTTTAGATATCCAATCAACTGTAATACCGTTAAATACAAGCGAATAACTAGATTTAAGATTTAGATATTACATTGTATATTAAAGTTACATTTTTAGCTGTTTTATTATTCAATGTGTAGATTTAGATGTAGTTCTATTTTTTACATTAATAAATTCCTTAATATTATAGTTTCATATTTTGATACATCTAGACTCAAAATGTTAGATGTATTTAGGTGTTAAGATTTTAAAATATCATAAATGGCATAAAAATAATTTCATATTTAGACATATTTAAATGTAATATTTAAAATTGGAGGACAAACTGTATAAAATTTTTTATTTTTATTAAAACAAATTTGTTTTTTCATATTTTGTATATATATTTTTTTTTTGATGATGCACATAAATGTGAAAAAACACAATATAACAATAATACAAATCTACATAAATATGTATATGTAGATAATTAATGATTATTTAATATATGTTAAGATACATTAATTACATAGTGTATAATTATAGACAATTTAAAAATGTGCTTTAATATATATATATATATATCATATTTCATACAGATTCATAACATTTATGATAAAATAATATATGATAAAGTTATATTACATTACATATGTATTTTTATCTATTTGTTTTCTATTTATTTATTATACTATTACAAAAAGCTAAAAAGGCCTAACTCTAGCTTGCTCTATTCTTTTATCTGTTCAATCTATTTTCTTTTTATTTATTAAATAAAATTAAAAGTGTCTGCTAAATGACTAAATGTAAATATACACACACACACACATAATAAAGTGTGGTTAATCTCTATGTCTTTATAGATGTTTGTATAGTCATGTCAGTGAGATGCCGTCCTGACCTCGGTGTGGATGTCAGTGAGCAGCAGCGCTCCGTCCTTCACCTCCAGCAGGACGTCCTGACCCCACACTCGGCCCGAGACATCCGGACACCTCTGAAAAATGTTTTTTCTTTTTAAACTTTTGCATTCTTAGATTTTCAAAATACACACACACACACACACATGATCAAATGTTTTTCTAAGTTTCAGAGGCTTTCTAAACATGCCGCTCTTTTGTCTGAGACACAAGTGCTACAGTGATAGATGTCCCTCTAGAGATGCGTTCAGTTTTGACGTAAACAACATCTTTTCCACATCGGTGTTCTCCTTTCCTGCAATAAAGGTAACAACAACAGCAGCAGCGACGCATCTAGTGTCTTCAACGGGATAGGCTGACAAAAACAGTCAAATCTATGACCCTTACATCGTCATCACATCTCGTGTGATTTTTTTGCATTCAATAAATATTCAAAATATTTATTTGTAATTAATTTATTTTTGTGACGCCCCTACCGAACACCAAAGTTGCGAAGGTTTCTTTGGAAATGTATTAGGTTACAGATTACAAGTTACCTTATCTAAAATAAAATGAGTTTTGCAACTATTTCAGTTACTTCATTAATGTAACGTAACTGATTACACTTGATTACATTTGATTACTTTTCTACATTTCTAACAAATGTTTTCAACTGTTAATAATCCTGAAACACGCTCAGACTCCTCAAAATCCTTCGTTACTTTAAGATTGTAATCATTTCATTTTAAAGCACAGTCACCACAGACTCAGATTCTAGCACCTGTTTAACTTAACGACAGACATAAAATCATAACAAAACCACAGTTTTTGAAATCGAATCGTTGCATGGCTGACATCAAAAACACACATAAACACCTTTCCTGACCCTGTATATCAGTATTCGTTGAGCTAGCAGCAGTGTGCGGTCGGTGGTGTGTATAAACAGCTTTGAGTTAATGATCATCTGGTCTCAGGGTCAGTCCTCACTGTTTACTGATCCTGCGCTGGGTCTGGATAAACCAGTGGGAGGGTCACACACACACACACACACACACACACACACACACACACACACAGAGAGCCAGTTCTCGCCTGGAGCCGAGCCATTCAGGATAATCTCTGGAGCAGCCGAACGGACTCGAACCCTGCAGCATGAGGACAGCACCTGAACACAACACTGCTCCATCAACACACACACACACACACACACACACACACACACACACACGCACACACTGCATTTACATTCCACATTCACCACAGGAGATGACCATTTATTACATACCAAACTAATATCGAAATATTACATCAAATTAAAATACTAGAGATGAAATGTAGCCCGATATTTAAATATCAAATCAATACAATAATATTATAATTTATTACAAAACAGTTACATTAATAGTAACATTTTAAACAGTTTTTATTATTAATTTGTTCGATAATTATAACTAAATATTACAAATACATCACACTACAAAATGTAATATGTTAATTAATTAATTAATGTAGATTTAAATGTAACAAATACACAAACATACATGCATACTTACAAACACACACATACACACACACACACATATATGTGTGTGTGTGTGTGTGTGTAACTTAGGGCTAAATATGACCTTTTCTACATTAAAGTCCTAAGTTATATAGACATACACAAAAAAATACTATGGTAATCTCATCATTTACAAACCATATACCATAGTATTATCAGAAATACCATTGAATATCAGGCAATTTTTCAAAACACCACAGTATTACCACGTGAAGCCTAAATGATAAAGTACTATGGTACCTTTAAGTGCCTTTGTTCATATACCATGGTATTTCACATGGTACTGTATGCATTTCCAAGGACCTTAGGTAACGTTTTATGGGAATAACATGGTACATCTGGTTGTGTAAGGCAGAAGAAAACCAGATTATTACCATATCTTCAGAAGAAAGTACCATAGTATTGTCTGAAATACTGTGCAAATGGCACAGGATCTTGATTTTCATGGTACTACCATTAAACATCATCAATACACCAGTACAGTAGCACTTATACCGTGGTATTTGTACTGTAATACTTGGCAAGTGTGTTTCATGTTCTCATCTAAAGTCAATAATAGATTATTAATCACTGTAGCTGCCGATCATAAACCACGATCTACAGGAACATGACACAACAGCTGGAGAACCACACGAGAAAACCTCAAAGATCCAATCACACACACACACAGATGAACACACAGACCACACCAGTCCTAACACGAGCAGAAGAGGTTTAGATGTGATACTAACATCCATTTGAGCTCTTTGAGAAGATCCAGACCCCTGAGGTTCATCTGGAGACAGGAAACACTCAGACGAGCTCGTGGAGATGTCTCGAGATCTTCTCTCAGTGTGAGGAACAGCAGGCGCTCCTGAGGTCAAAGTCTTAAAGATGGGAGGAGAAATAACAGACTGATAAACACAGCTCCAGATAACAACACTTTAAATGTCTCGCTTTAACAAGTGAGCAGTTCAGTTTGATATGAGCTTAATCCAGATCTCAGTTACACTAACTTTTGACGCTCTAGCGGTTAATAAACTGAACTGCTTGCGTCTTGCGGAAGAACAATGTAGCCGGATCTACTTCTCTCTGTTTATGTCTATGAAGAATCACAAAGGTACTGGGTTACTCCGCCGCGGTACCCCCGAAGCAATCTAAAATAGTCCGAATATAAACACTTATTATAGGTGCACCCTAGTGAATCAGGACAAGCTAAATACACGGTTTGGAAAATGGATTCATGATGTACTCGCTTATTATATACATTTTGTATACTTTGAACACAAAAAAAGTTACAGACCGCAGCTCTGATTGGTTGTTTCTTACCAGCAGCAGACAATGTAATTAAACCCGGATATTATCTAAATACTTGTTTAACAGAAGAAATATTTAGGGATTAAATATTCAATTATATATACTGATTTCATATTTTAATAACATTTTATAGACATGTATATCATATGTCACAAAAAACAAGATACATATTAGTTATTCATAAGTGGTTAAAAATATATAAATGATAAAATTTAGATTACATAGTAAAAGTAATTTATTTGATATTTTGAAACGTTATATATTACATTATAAGTTGTATTTAAATGTCAAATTATATTATTACACATTTTTATTGTACATTTTAATATTAATTTTGTAATATTTGAATATTATATATTTAATACAATATTGTATTATTAACTTGTTTAAACATATCTTGACAAAAATGTGTA
The DNA here is from genome assembly GCF_003368295.1 of Carassius auratus. Lineage (NCBI taxonomy): Eukaryota > Metazoa > Chordata > Actinopteri > Cypriniformes > Cyprinidae > Carassius > Carassius auratus. Next base: position 29,907,653 of record NC_039264.1, on the reverse strand, counting down.
TATATATATATATATATATATATGTGTGTGTGTGTGTGTGTGTGTGTGTGTGTGTGTGTGTGTGTGTGTGTGTGTGTGTGTGTGTGTACAAATAAAAAACAAAGTACTCTGGATGAAGGAAGAACAAGAGCTGTCAGTCGGTTGGTGTTTTTCTCTTTTATTGTGATAAATCCATACATTAATACATAAATCTACATGACCGGACGTCAGACACATGCTGCGGTTAAAATCACACGAGAGTGTAGGATGCGTCTGCAGTAAAAGTGGAGCTGTGTCAGTGCTGCGTCTGCGACAGCTGCATGCTGGGAGGAAGAGGCCAGTTGTCCTGGCCCTGGTGCGTCTGCAGGAGCCGGTACAGCTGCTTCAGGTGCGTCACGATGTTGTCCTTGATGTCCGGGATGGAGATCTGCAGCCGCACGCTGCCGCTGTCGAAGGAGCGCGTGCAGTCGCCCGAGAACATCTCGCTGATCATCCGCGCCACCACCGGCACCACCTGCACACACACACACACGGTGACACACACACAGTGACACACACACACACACACACACACAGTGAGTGAGAACAAGCCACGCCCACTGATGCTTCTGATTGGCCCATCTGTTAAGATCTGCATAATTTATGCAGCACCACAGAGACGAGCTATTTTTAATTTGGTAAAAACAACCAATATCAGTGGAGTATGTATTTAGTGAAAGGCAGCATAAAAGTGGGACTTTTTAATTTATCATTTACTATTTATTATAAGAACATTGTATTTGTATTTTAGGTGATGTTAATTTGTTGCTTCAACACGATCAATCAATTTACTTAATTAGTAAGTACAAAGTAAAAAAAAAACAATATTTGAAACTATTTGAACCATTTTTCTTTTAACTAAGCATAAAAGTAAAGAGTAATAGTATACACACACATATACATATATATACATATATACATATATATATATATATATATATATATATATATATATATTAGGGATGCACGATATTGGATTTTGGCCGATATTCGATATGCCGATATTTTCAAAATAATTTTGGCCGATGCCGATATCGATATATATAAAAAATTTTCGTCTGATATATTTAAACTTTAATTTTACTGAAGAGAAATCCATGTATCTCTTCTGTACGGATTCTACCATAAATGTATTATTTTACAAATGTAGACAGACATTCACATCTGAAAAACAGGTAAATTATTTCACTTGGAGAATATCGGTTTGGCTCATCGGCAGAAATATTCATATCGGCCGATACCGATGATGGTCATTTTAAGCATTTATCTGCCGATACCGATGTTGTGCAGATATTATCGTGCATCCTTTATATATATATATATATATATATATATATATAATTAAAAAGTGCTAAAACTAATGTAATGCATTTAAAATTGAAGTACATTATATCTGCATAATGTCTAGTCGTTATTGATTAAAACATCAAATTATCATGAATGCTTGTTAAAAATGGGGTTTAATAATTTATCTTTAATGGTATTTATATTTTTGTTTATATTATATATTTAACTTTTAACTAAAGTTTTAAGTTCATAATTGCCTAAAATAATCAATACTAAACCATCCATATCTTTTATTCATTAATTAATTCACAATTATTTTCATTTACTTGGTATGTTTAAGTTCATAATTGAATTCCACATATATTTAACACTAAATCCTCTTCGTGTGACATTTTATTTACTCATTTATATTAAATAATTTGATGTATATATTTAATACATTTATATTTGAAGGTTCACAATTCATAATTCCTTCCATTATTGGTCTGTAATGTTATATATTGGTAGGTTCATAATCCACTCCCTGATAACAGAAAGTGCCCGTGTCTGTGTGTTTACATCTGCTGTGTGTGTGTGTCTGTGTGTGAACGAGGTCTGACCTGCACCATGATGAGCTTGCGTTCACGAGGTCTGCCGTCGGGCCACTCCTCTCCGAAACACAGATGAATGTCATAGAGCGGAGACTCGGACGACAGCATCCCGCGCTGGTGAGCCACCACGCCTGCACACACACACGATTGATTACACACCAGGCCCACATGACCTTGTTTTATGCTGATGTGACTCACCGCTGAGGAAGGACTCGAGGCAGAAGAGCTTGACCCTGTGCTGGCGCTCGATCAGGTTGGGGGTGTTGGGGTTGGGTGCGCAGGGGCCGGACCAGTACACCTTACACTGACACAGACGCACGGCGTAGATGTCGTGTCCGCTCACCTCCAGGATGAGGCCGCGGTCCATGACGTCCAGCAGGCGGCTGGTGAACACGCGCTGCTTGTCGTTGGTGATGTGTTCGGTGGAGGGGAAGCGCACCTGCTCCAGACTGACGGGGCCGAACAGCTCCTCCTGGTTGACGATGGGCCCCAGATCGCCGTAGAACAGACGACAGCCCTGCGGGTTACTGACGGTCACCGGAGGACACACCTCCTTACCGCGGTAGTAGAACTGCACCTCCAGGTCCGTCACTAAACACACACACACGCAGGGCATTGTGGGGGATCTCTCAGCAGATATCACATTACAAACATTCACAGTTCAGACCACAGTGTCAATTAAACACGCTGAGCTGTATAAACACATTAACTAATAACTGTAAACAAGATCATTCCGGTCCTTGATTCTGATTGGCTGAGCCGCGTCTGAAGCTGTTGTAAAATACTCTACAAACACACGCCTTTGTTTACTTCTGTGTGTTGCTCGGCAACCACTTCCCTGCAATCACACCTGTTTCTGAGGAACTAGATTGTTTGGAGGAAGAATACAGTTTTTATTAATATCATTACGCTTTATTTGCTCTGTTTTATTCTGTGAAACCTTTTATGGAATAACCGTTTTATAAAAGCAATAACCCCCGTGAAGCCGTGGTTTACAGTCAATTTATTAAAGCTGGGGGGGTTTCAGGCAACAATGCCCCTTTGATGTTATAAATTCACTGTACACTACAGCTTCTTGAGGCTTATTGCTTTAATCTGATATTATGTTTTATATAGAGCTGCAAAGGAAAACTTTAAGATTAAAATATCAATTAAATGGAACATATTTTGTACCATTTAAGGACAAAACATATTGAATTATATGAACACATTAATTTAAATAACAAAAAAAAAGATTAAGATCAAATTGTCAATTAAAATGTTCAAAACCTTTACATTTATATTTAACACATTCACCAAATTTCATAATGACCAATTTATTCATATTACATACTTATTTCAAATTTTTTTTTATTTGTATTTATCAATTAAACTTGTAAAACCACAATATGCCGAATTTGACATTAAATACAATTTGTAAATAAATTAATAAATTATCCATTAAGATCATCATTTACTTTTGTTGAATGTGAAAATATATTATGAATTTGACATGTTCAGTTGACAATGTTTTATCTTACAAATATTATAATTTAAGATTAAACACGTTTAAAATTGGTCACACGTAACATTATTTATGAATATTATTTGTATTTTTAATATAAAGGCATTTGATCGGTGTATATTTGTTTACTGTTGTAATAAGTGTTTAGTGTAATTAGCTGTATGTTGATGATAATGCAACTTTAATGTGCACTTCTCATGCGGTTTTGTTTAGCTCTAATGGTGAATTTTTGTTTGTTTGTTTGTTTGTTTCTGAGTGAAAAAGCATGCTATAAACTTAATAAAATGTCATTAAAGTATTGGTCATCATTCAGATCAGGTTTTATATTGGCCTTTTCCTTTATATAGCTGGTTTGACATCTGTTGTGAATGGAGGAAAAAAAAATTGTCCGATAAATATCGGCGGCCGATAAATCGGTACATTCCTATTTTATATATATATAAAACACACACTCGCAATCACTATTCTTATTCTATTGTCTCGTTTTTTTTGGTTGTGAGTGTGTGTGTGAGTGAGTACTGGGCAGCGAGCTGATCCAGGTCTCCGGCGTGGCGAACATGGCCTCCAGCGGGGTGGGCGTCTGCAGCTCCATGGGCGGAGGCTGCATCTCCACGTCCTGCGGCTCCTTCTTGGGCCACACCTCCACCGAGGGAGGAGCAGAGGGAGGGGGACAGCTGGGCGGCTGCATGGGGGACACGGAGCCCGGAGGAGTCCAGACCGGCCCCAGAGGAGACGAGCTCATGCCTGCACACCAGACACACACTCAGACAACAGCAAACACAGCAGGGTTCGTCTGAGAGCATCCTGTGACGACGCCGTACCGTGAGGTGGATACGGAGGAGGAGGAGGCTCGGGGGTGTCAGGAACATCGTCTTCATCACCGTCAGACTCGTACGTGGGAACCGAACCTGTGCTCACAGTCAAAGACTCCCATACTGAATACTTAATTCAAACACTGTGTGAGATTTAATTAGTTTGTATTGGTACTAAACTCGTGTAAAAAATGTATAGTATAGTAATAATTAAAAAGAAATAATAATTTCAAAGTTGTCTACAACCAAAATTCGTTCTACTTTGATGAACTATTTTTGATCCAATTCAAATGTCGACTACCATGTACTTTTTTAAAGTATTACAATTTTTGTTCCTACAGTTTTGGAAATAGCATTTATATCTAAGAAAAAATAAAACATTTCATAGGGCCTTAAACATGTTTTTTTTTTATACTTTATATAAATTGCTGTGGAAATGTTTCCTGATTTTAATTAATTAGACATCTTTTTTTTAATAAATAAAATTTAATTTAACCATAAAAAAAATAGAGAAAAATTTAAACTGAAAAAACAAAAAAACAAAAAAAAAATTAACATATTTCATCAGGCCTTATACAAATACATATATATAGTTTTAACTAATAAATAAAGTAATAAAAAAAATCATATTTCCAACAATTAAAGAATAAGATCATGTAACAGGACATACTTAAAAACTATTCATAACATGCAGTTAAAATGGTTGATCCTAATTCTTTTAGGAGTATAAAATAATACAGTTTTGGAAACCGGATTAATATATATTTTTTAGTTTTAACTTGTAAATAAAGTAATGTAAAACAGGTGTGTGTGTGTGTGTGTGTTACCGGGGTTGCTGGAGGTCTGGGGGATGTCACACACGTCGTAGATCTTCAGCGGTTTCATGGGAACCTCTTTGGTCCCGTCGTAGATGAGGTTGAACTCTCGGCTCTTGTTGAGGGCGCACCTCAGCTGTGCTTTCCATTTGGCCGGATCCGGCTCGTCCACGCCCTCCTGATACTTCCCCGTCTCCACGGCCCAGGCCTGACACACACACACACACCAGGGTCAGATCGGTCCCGTCCCGATCCGGCCGCCCCCCAGGCCTCAGGACCCCTCTCTCACCTTAAAGATGGTGTTCTCCTCCTCCTGCTGCGGCGTGTGGCGCGTGGCGTGTTTCCAGGGGATCTGGAAGCGTTTGGCCTCGCGGTCCAGCCACACCAGACCCGGAAACGTCCCGGTGTCCACCTGAGACACCAGCCAGGGCTTGAGCCGCACACGCCGCGGGTGAGAGGACATCACGGCCTTCTGGAGCCCGGGAGAGAGAGAGAGAGAAGAACCTCTTTAGACACATTCACAATGTGTTTACTTACAACACGCTTTACCATGATACTAATATTAGACTAATTCATACACATTTGACCATTTTAACAATAAAATCAGTGGGAGGAATAACACTTAGATTAGCTAAAAAATAATGGAACTGAGCCTAAAAACACTAATCACATCTGATTTAAAAAATCATTTTTCATTTTGAATACATTTGGTATTATTTATAATGTGATGTTAATTAAATATTTCAATAATTTATTAAAATATGATATTAACAATATGACTTTCAATAGAGGAAAAACACAAAAATGAAGCTTAAATGTTCAAACTGAGCCTAAAACACATATTTTTTATAATACTTTTATTTTTAACACTTTTTTTACGCTTATAATATTGTATTAATACATATTTTATTTAAACGTTATTAGCATTACAATAATAATAATTAATAAATAATATAAAATTAATTATTTTAATAATATAAATACTTATAAATAGTTTAATGATTTAATAATATAAATAACAAAAAATAATTAATAATAAATATTTAAAAATATTACATCTATTTTATACATTTATTATTACTAAAATATTATATTAATATGACCCTCTGTAGGAGGAAAAATACATAAATGAGGCTAAAAACAAACAAACAAAATATTTCATAAAACTAACATTTTAGTTTTTTTTATTTTAATAGATTTCAATTGCATTAACAAATATTTAATATATTTTTATACCTCAGAAGTGCAGACCATTTGAATAATTACTTTAAAAAATATATCATATTAACTTGATTCTGTAGAGTAAAAACAAATAAATGAGGCCAAAATTATCAAACTGAACCTTAAACACTAATGTTTAAGAAAACAATTCATTTTTTATAATAGTTTTATTTTTAATATTTTTTATAACCATTTTATAATGCTTATAATACTGCATAAATTAATACAAATTTTAGCATTTAAACATTTTCTAAAATATTATAAAAATTATAATAAAGTTGTATTTTTTTTTTAGAAAAGATTAGTGTTATTTTGGTCATTTTAAATGATATTTTAACAAATTAAATATATGTTATTCATTGTTATTATTATTAATAAAATATTATTTTAACATGTTGACCTTCTGTAGTAGCGAAAAACATAAATTAGGCTAATAATCATCACATAATAAGAAAAAAAAACTATTCTCTTTTTATTTGTTATACTTTTTAAATATAATGATCAATATTATATTAATAAATACAGTATTTAACCAAATCCTATTAATACAGTAACCACATTCTGCAGGAGGAAAACACTTACAAAACTAATATCTAATAAATAAAATGAATATTTTTAGATGACATCGAATTCAATATTTTTTTTATATAAATAGCAATTTTATATGACCGAGTATATTATGAATATTTGTATTATAAGCAGGAGCATAAACTGCACTGAAGTGACCAGATTAAAGTTTCATAGCTTGATCGCAAACACAGAGCAGATGGAGTTCATTTTAATAATAATATGATTATTAAATCATCGTATAATCAGAAACATGAGTCATAAGTCAATAAACAGAGTAAAAGTAAATAAACAGCCGGGGACTTTCGATACTATCACTGAAATCCTCCTTGTTTTCGATAAAACACTGAGACTTAGGCGGTAAATCACATTCTAGTGTGTTGTGTTTCTGGAGAGAGGGAGAAAGTGTGCAGAAATTTAACATAAATGTGTTTGAAATATTAATGAGTCTCACCTGAGTGTTTCAGGAAGCGTCAAAGCAGGAAAACCCAGCAATCCCGAGGCCTTGACCGCCAAAACGCGCGGATCTCTCGATGAATCCGCGTTAAGTGCTCGAGAACCGGTCGTTAACCGGACAATGCGCTCGCAGCCTCCCCGTGGGTCCGTGAGAAAAGCGCGAGAAGCGAGTTTCTCGTGTGTTTCAATCTCTGCTACAAAGTTTCACCGTCCACCGAAACTCAGGTACAGCCGTGACGTCACGCGCGCGCGCACCTCCGGCGCATACGTATTCATTACTTCTTCTTCTTCTCCTTCTACTGGTTTTATGTCGAGTAATCATAAAAGATCATTGTATTTATAGTTAGCCTTAAGATAAAGGCAGTTAAAGGAGCTGTTTATTGACTGCTGAGTGTTTATGTAGTCTTCGCTGATACTGAGCACAGATTGAATCAAATATTTTACCTAAAAATTACAATTAAAATGGCATACAATGTGTTTAGATTTTTCACGTATAAGAAATGCTTCGAAATATTATTAAGAAACGCGTCAATTTATTTTTATTGTCTACAGATATTTAGTAAGTAGGTGCTAATACATGAAAATCGTGATCTGAAATTGAAATAAAGCTGAAATAAATTAAAATAAAATAATATAAAAATTAGATGAAACACTTGAACTCAAAAAAGCATAACCGAATGTTGTTATGTTATATAAATATGTTTAAATCGAAGTAAAACTAAAATGAAACTACAAATTAATAAAAATTGAAATCTGCAATTCAAATGAAACACAATCTCAATATAAGATAATAAAAGTGATTTGAAAATACTAATAAATACTATCAGTATATATCAAAAATGTTGAAAAAAAAATATAAAAGTGTTAAAGTTAGTGTAGTTTTACACATAACTGATCATTAGTTTTATTTTGCATGTATTGTATATGAATAAACTTTGCTACAAATATTTGTGACATGAATACCAGACAGCATTGATTGTCTCATAGTTTGAGGTTGTTTATTACTCTGCAAACAAAGAACAGGTTCAATGTTTTATTTTATTTCTAAAAGAGAAACCAAGTGTAAAATGACAGTAACATTATAAATGACATCTACAGTATATAATACTGCGTTTCATTAGATAAATAACATATGATTCCCTATATATATATAAATATATACACATGCCAGGACTGAAGTGTCTTGTACAGGAGTGAAGGTTGTAGTGTGTGTAAGTGCACTTGAATGAACTGGGCTTCGGTCACTAATGTTATTCTGTGAGATCGCTGAGTGGTGAGAAATACAGAAAGACGTCATCCTCGGCAGGTCTGGGGTCAGTGCAGCTGCTGCTCGGGGTGGATCTCGCTGTAGATCTTCTTCACGACGTGAGTCAGGTCCAGACTCTGAGTCAGCATCTTCAGCAGAACCTCGTCGGCCTGGATGCCCTCCATGAACTCCTCCTGCGAGAGTTCACCTAAACACACACACATTTACATCACTGTATCCACTAGAGTAATTCACCTCCGGACGGAGAGATGGATGGATAGACAACCGTCTCCATTGAGGTCGATCCTGTCGAACACCATGTCTGTGAACTCCTCGGCGGAGATCTCCTGCTCTGCTCCACTGATGGCTCGGACGGCCTGCGGAGGAAAAACAGCAGCAGATGAGGGCAGGTGATCCTCTTACGCAGACTCTGAGAGGAAGACGGGTCACGGCAGACACCTTGAAGATGAGCAGCAGCTCCTCGCGGTCGATGCAGCCGCTGCCGTCCACGTCGTAGAGCTTGAAGTACCAGCGCAGCTTCTGCTGAACGCCACCCTTCAGGACCAGGCTCAGAGCCGCCACATACTCCATGAAATCAATGCAGCCGTCCTGACCACACACACATTACACATGACTATAAACACCCAATACAGACAGACTACACATCACATGACGCAAACTGTAGTTCAGTAATGTCATCTAGATCGGTTTCGATAATGTAACCGGACTACTTTTGGATTACTTTTGTATTACTTTTGACCTGCTTTGTTTTTTTGGATTACTTTTGGATTACTTTTGACCTGCTTTGTTTTTTTGGATTACTTTTGGATTACTTTTGGATTTCTTTTGACCTGCTTTGTTTTTTTTGGATTACTTTTGGATTACTTTTGACCTGCTTTGTTTTTTTGGATTACTTTTGGATTACTTTTGGATTACTTTTGACCTGCTTTGTTTTTTTGGATTACTTTTGGATTACTTTTGGATTACTTTTGGATTACTTTTGACCTGCTTTGTTTTTTTGGATTACTTTTGGATTACTTTTGACCTGCTTTGTTTTTTTGGATTACTTTTGGATTACTTTTGACCTGCTTTGTTTTTTAGGATTAATTAAATTGGATCATTGTAATGAATAGGCAAGGAGAAACAAATTGTACCTCGCTCTTTGTTTTATATATATATATTTATATATATATATATATATATATATATATATATATATATATATAAACATAAACATTTAAAATTCTCCATTTGTTGTATTTTATTTGTTGACCTGCATGTCAGTGACCATTGAATTTAATGTGAACATGCAAACATTAAATATTAACATGGTATAATTAACTGAAAGGGGATTTTGTCCCCAATTCAGAAGCATTGATCGCAAATTAATTTAGATGACATTTACATGGCTATGCTATATCGTGATTATTCAACGCTAAACAGTAGAAATGTAAACTGTAGTAACTGTAATCTGTTTAAGGGCGTTATAAGATGTAATAGGCTATAATCTAATTAAGTACTACATATATATTTGAAATATAGCCTATAAAACGTTTTCAGGTAAAGTGTGTTTAGAAATACAGAAGCCGGTGTGTTAAGCAGATTAGCGGCTGTGATGGGTTTTACTCGGGATCTTTAGTCTTGTGCTGTGCTGCAGTTTATCTGAGTTTACCGTATTAGATTAGATCTCATTACCCACAATCCTCAGCTGAACCGAAGCAGAAGGGACGTGAGGTGATCCATGAACTCATTTTACCTTCACCTGTATATATTTGTGTTATGGAGGCCCTTAAAGATATTTTACTTTAGTGCATCAAACGAAATGATAATATGAGAAACGTTGAAATTAAATAAATTCAATATTTTTTTTTGTATATTTTATTTTATTTCAGTTAAAGTGCATAGTATTTCAAATGTATTATTTACCATTCATGAGTATTTATTTGTAGTATTTATTTATTATAATTTAATAACCTTTGGGGTATGTTGTACATTGAGGAATCTGGTTGATAGTTAATAAAATTTACAAACTGCATGAGAAATAAATTATAACCAAATTATATCACACTTGAAATGTAAGGGGGGAAAAATCAAAATCAAAACTAAAAAACACCTTTCTAAAACGTTTTCAATCAATATAACATGATTACTGACAGTAAAATAAAAATAAAATAACTTTTGAATAACACTGAGGATGAATAAAGGCGTAAACAATTGATGATGATATTAAAGAAACAAATATAGATAGCTATTATTAAAATAAAGTAAATATCTAATAGCAGGCTATTTCCACGAGAGCGATATTAAAGTTTCTCCAGCCTCGACCTGATCCTAAAACTAACAACACAACAGAGGAGTGGATGATGAAAGCGCGTCTCACGTCGTTCATGTCGAAGGTCCTGAACATGGTCGTGACGTACTCGTTGGAGGTCTCGGACAGATTCTTCAGACCGAAGAACTTCTTGAACTCGTAGAAGGTGAGCTGCCCGGACGGACACTCGGTCATGAACTTCCGGTACCACTGATGAGATTCACACGCGCTCAGCTCCTGCAGAGTCGAACCGGGAGCGTTCCCCATCCTGCCGCCGTTCCCGCCGCTGCTGCTGTGTTACCGGAGGAGGACAGAACCCGCACTGATTCACGAGCTCATCAGCGCGCGGACAGCGCCCGGGATCACCGCTGACGTCACGCGCCCGACTGCTGCTTTCAGCGAATCATCGCTCACCTGCTGAATGTGTCAGCAAACACACTGACACTAGTTAATACACTATCTATCTATCTGACAATATCTATCAATGTTAACCCTTCATTTCCCACTGATTTGAAGAATAAATTATGGGTAGGGTTAGGTTTAGGGGCAGGGATTGGGTTAAGTCTATATTTTGGACAATAATGTTGATCCAGGATCATCAGAAGATGTTGATTCAGGAACATGTCTTACTTGGCAAAATCACGGCGACCATATATCTTTCATCTTTGCATCACACATATAATTCTGTAATTGTAAAAGGCCATTATTTATATTCAATGATATGAATCTATCAGTTAAGATTATATGGGATACATACAGCGGCTACTGGGCATGTAGACATTTTGACAACAATTACTGTTGTATCATTGTTGTAGGGTATAGGCTGTTTTTCCTCTCATTGGCTGTGATTTTCCCTTGTCACCTGCAGGACTGCCTGTGATTGGACTATCTTTTACAGCCATCATGTATTTTTGGCTGATATTATTGTCACGTTTGTAATATATTTAGTTAACAATGAAGTGAGAGAAGCCTAACTCTAATCATAACTTCATAACCCTAATCAAAGAACTATCTTTCCCGTCCCATTGACCGACTGACAGATGATTATTTACTTTATAATAATCATTTACAGTATAAATCCCTGAATGGTTTAGCACCTCAGTATTTGAATGAGCTCCTTTTACATTATACTCCGTTACGTCCGCTACGTTCTCAAAACTCAGGCAATTTGATAATACCTAGAATATCAAAATCAACTGCGGGCGGCAGATCCTTTTCCTATTTGGCGCCTAAACTCTGGAATAACCTACCTAACATTTTTCGGGAGGCAGACACACTCTTGCAGTTTAAATCTAGATTAAAGACCCATCTCTTTAACCTGGCATACACATAACATACTAATATGCTTTTAATATCCAAATCCGTTAAAGGATTTTTAGGCTGCATTAATTAGAGGAGAACTGGCCCCCCAACTGAGCCTGGTTTCTCCCAAGGTTTTTTTCTCCATTCTGTCACCGATGGAGTTTCGGTTCCTTGCCGCTGTCGCCTCTGTCTTGCTTAGTTGGGGGTCACTTCATTTATGGTTGAACTATGGTTTATCTGTGTTGTGAGGAGTAACAGTTTAATACAAATCAGTGTATCTATAATGAGTCTACAGATAATGAGATGTTTTAGTTGTTTACCATATAGTGACTCCACATTCCCATTCTCTATTGATATGAATCTTTTGACCTTGCACATTTGACGTGTGGTCGGCAAAACAAGTTTAAAACTCTCTCACTTTTAAGAATGAAGTAGAATATTGAAGGATGACGCAGAATAAAAAAAACAGACTGGAGCACTTGAATGAGCTGTACAGCTGTAACAGAACACACACACACACACACACTGCAGAGGCGCTGGTGCTGATGTAAATGTAGCTAAATTTCCTTTCATTTCATCTCCTTTTTTTTTCAAAAAGGAGCATTTATTTTTTTAAATGGCAAAAACCAGGAAGTGACATCACTTGAATGCTTTCTAGAGTACAAAAACTGTGAACAAGACATTGCTTAACAAAATTAACAAAAATATTTAGTTTGACTTTCAGATGTTGAATGTTTATCAAACCTCCTTTCGCTGACCATTTGCTCAAAACAAGAAAAAGGAAAACTTATTTCAGGATTTGTTTTGTACATTTGAACATAGAAAGTTTGAACGTGATATTTATTTGTTTATGATTATGTTTATGCAAAGTAAGAATTTAAAAACTGAAAGAACCAATAAATTGAGTTTAACCAAATCTTAATGTATATGTTCTAGCTCTGTTTTATATGAAACACGTTTCATCACAGATTAATAAATAAATGCTGTTGTGATAGTCGAAAAATATCTGATCGTGTTGTTAGCTGATGTAAAGGAATAATATACACATTTATATATATATATATATATATATATATATATATATATATATATATATATATATATATATATATATATCTATATATATATATATATATATATACATCTATATATATATATATATATATATATATATATATATATATATATATATATATATATATATATATAGTTTATAGTGTTGAATTCCATGGCTTTAAACTAAATGAAATGGTGTTTGAGTGGTCCCCCGGTGGTTTAAATAATGCCGACACTTGTTATTTTGTCCCTGCGCGTTCACCGTAGTTCGTCAGAAAACAAGCGAAGCTGCAAAGGGTAAGCGCGTCTCTCGAGGGGGGCGGTCCAAGATGGCGCACTGACAAGACGTGTTTGCTAGAGCTCGGCGAACTCATGTTTAATTTGATTTGTAGTGCAGTATTTAAGACTCCTTCAGTTGTACTTAGTATAACTACGATTGCTACAACAACCGAAATGATTGAAAATGGGAAAATCTGAAAAAAGGAAAAGCAAAAACATGAATGGCAAAACTCATTCTGCAAAAGCAACAGTGCAGCAAACCTCGAACACGGTTTCGAACAACAACCTACACGACTATCTTGAGTCAGGCATGGATCCTACAGATGTCATGCTTGTGGAAGAAGTTTTTCCTCCGCTCCCTGAAACCCCATGCAAGTCTCCGGCTGTTAAACAACGCAAGGTAGAGAAATCGGACATAAGTTTTCTGACGCAATTTCGCGAGCTCTCAGATCTGATTAATAACAGATCGGATGCACTTGAAAAAATGGTGAAAGAAAATGCGAAAGTAATCACAAGTGTAAAAGATGCTGTAAATGAAAACACCAAACAGATAGCTGACGTGAAGAAAGCCGTTGAATTTGTGAGTGGCGAAATTGTTGATGTCAAAGTCCGAATCGATACAATGGAGCTGCAAGTAAAGAAGATTGATATCCAAACATCTGAGCAAGAAAAGCGTCTCTCACATCTCGAAGGATACACGCGCCGCTGGAATCTCAGAATTTACGGGATGCAGGAAAGGGAGAGGGAGGATGTTCGTGAACGAGTCATCCAGGTATGCCAACAGTTACTACCAGACGCTAAAGATAAACTTTCGTTTGTTGTTGATACTGTACATCGACTTGGTCATAAACGGCCCGCTGGCGACAAACCAAGAGGAATCATCTTTCAATTCACATCTCGCTTCTACCGGGATGCAGTTTGGCGGGCAGCGAAGGATTCGTCGTTCCTCAGAAGCAACAACCTGAAAATCGCTGAAGATTTATCTCCGTCTGACAGAGAAAAAAGAAATAAACTATGGCCTCTCGTGGAAAAAGCACGCCGTGAAAACAAACGGGCTTTTTTTGTCGGTGGTCGAGCTTTTGTGGATGGCACTGAGATATTTCCACCTGCTTGAAATCTGAAGTAGGCCTACTATCTATCAGACATGGGCAACGTGGGAAAAAAAATAAATAAATTTATAATACTTTGGTAAACGAAGTTCAACCATGGCTGCATTTAGCTAATCAGAACTTTAATTTGTATGTTAAGTTTGGATTCAGATTTGGACGGGTGTTTTTGCTTATTGTTTAATGTTGCCCACTCGTTTGGGCTTATTTTTTGCACTGCATCAATAAGACTTTTTCTTTTGTTCTGGAGTTTGCTGTGCTCATCTTTGCACAGTTGTCTTAACAAGTGTGTTTGGCACATTACCTGTGTCTTATTTGTTAAAAGGTTTCATTTAAAGTTACTTATTTTTTATTTTACTTTTATTTTTTATTTTTTCTCTTTCTCTTTTTGATATGGCTCTATCTATTCTTTCTCTTAATGTTAGAGGGCTACGAAATTCTTTAAAGCGTAAAGCTATTTTTTTATACCTTAAACAATTTAATACTGATTTCTACTTTTTGCAAGAATGTCATTCACTCAGAGAAGATCGAAATCTCTGGAGATCACAATGGGGTTTGGACATGTGGATGTCCCATGGATCTTCAAGTTCAGCTGGTGTTTGTATTTTACTTCATGGTTTCAAGGGAAAAGTTTTGTCTGTTGACTGTGACCCGAATGGCCGATATATTTGTCTTTTAATTGAAATTTCTAATAGGAAGATTATTATCACCAATGTTTATGGAACTAATCAACAAAAAGAAAACGAGATATTTTTTAGTCAACTAGAAAAACATATTCTTTTATTGTTAAATAACCACCCCAATTCTTATCTAATCTTTGGAGGAGACTTTAATATGGTTGTAGACAATAACATTGATAGATGGCCCCCAAAATCAAATAATTCTAATTCTTATTTAAAGATGTTCATGCAGAGGTTTTCTTTGGTGGATAGCTGGAGAGAAACTCACCCCTCTCAAAAATCATTTACATGGAGTAATAATTCATTATCACTGCAATCCCGTATTGATCTTTTTTTGACTTCTAAAGAACTTGTTAATGTGTCAACTGATATTATACCTTCACCCTTGTCTGACCATAAGAGCATTACTATTTACATTCCTCTGTTTAATATTAATTTAAAAAGAAACTCCTGCTATTGGAAACTTAATAATTCAGTACTCACTCATGACGAAGTTAAGGACAAAGTTAATTATATTATTTCAAGTTTTTGGGCCAAAGCAAAAGGTGAAAATAAATATGGTATTAATTGGGAGCTAGCCAAATATGAGATCTCTAAATTTCTACGTAAATTTAGTAGCAATCTGGCAAAGAAGAGCAGGCATAATGAAAATGAGGTCATCTCTAAAATAGGCAACCTTCTATGTAAAAATATGGACAACATCACTATCTCTGAAAAATCTGAACTTGCAGATTTACAACATCAACTAGACAATATTTATAAGTATAAAGCTGAGGGAGCATATATTCGTTCTCGAAGAAAGTGGCTTGAGGAAGGGGAACAAAGCTCTGCTTATTTTTTTAGATTAGAAAGAGAACAATCTAAAAGTAATAATATAAATAAACTTATAATTAATGGGGCAGTAAATGAGAATCAAAAAATCATTGGGCAATATTGTGCTTCTTTTTATAGTGATTTGTATACATCCAAACTGTGCCAACAAGATGTGGATACTTTTTTTGAGTCTATTCAGAATGTACCAAAATTAGATCAGATTGATAAAAAAATTTGTGATGCCCCTATCACCCTTGAAGACACTATTGATGCAATTAAGTCATTAAAAAATAAGAAATCCCCTGGTACTGATGGACTCACCTCAGAATTTTATAAGTTATTTAGTGATAAATTGGCGCCATTTTTATTAGAGGTTTTTAGAGAAAGCTCAGTTAAAACTTCACTTCCTCCCACTTTATGTCAAGGAGTAATAACCTTAATCCCCAAACCAAATAAAGATCCCCTCATAATAGATAATTGGCGTCCTATTACTTTACTAAATAATGATTATAAAATAATAGCTTTAATTTTGGCCAAAAGACTTAAATCTGTTCTTAATTCAGTTATAGATGAAACACAATCAGGATTTCTGCCTAATAGACATATCTCTAACAATATACGTTTAGTTCTAGATATATTAGATTACTCACATTTACTTCCAAAAGAAAGTTTTATGTTATTTTTAGACTATTATAAGGCATTTGATACGCTAGAGCATGGGTTTTTATTTCAAGCACTACATCGTATCGGATTTGGTGATCATTTATGTAATATGGTGAAAATGCTGTATACGAATAGCAATAGCTCGATTAAATTAGGCAATAATACCTCTCCCAGATTCTTCTTAAAGCGTGGGGTACGACAAGGATGCCCTGTCTCTCCTTATCTTTTTATAATAGCAACACAATTTCTAAGTCTATATATTAAAGAAAGCCCTTTAAAGGGAATTGGGATTGAAAACTCAGAGATAATTATTAGTCAATTAGCGGACGACACCGTCCTGTTTTTGGAAGACTCTCTCCAAATTCCTATAGCACTGACTGCTCTCCAGCTTTTCTCCAAAGCCTCAGGTTTACAACTCAATCTTAACAAATGTGAACTATTACCAGTTAAAAATACAATGACTTCTTCAATTGATGGTATTCCTGTCAAGGATTGTGTAACATACTTGGGCATAAAAATAACAAAAAATATGAGATGCTCTGCAAACTTCGATCCAATCATTACCAAAACAAAGAAAAGATTCAACTGTTGGCTGCAGAGAGACCTGTCTTTAAAAGGCAGAGGGTTGCTTGTGAAGGCAGAAGGTTTATCTCGCCTTATTTACGCCGCTCAGTCATTGTGTGTAGATAAGTCTATCTGTAAAACAGTAGATGCAATGTTATATAATTTCTTATGGAAAAATAAACCGCATTATTTGAAGAAGTCAGTGGTAATAAATTCTCAGAACAAAGGTGGCTTAAATTTTATTGATTTTAATATTTTAAATAATTCAATTAAGATAACTTGGCTTAGTCGTTTTTTAAAAAATCCAACCTCTGTTTGGAATATTTTCCCCCAGTTAGTTTTTTCACAGCTTGGTGGAGCAAAATTTGTTTTAATGTGCAACTATGACATTCCAAAACTACCTGTCAAACTGTCACAGTTTCACCAGCAAATTCTTCTTGCATGGACACTTATTTACAAACACAACTTCTCTCCCCACCGCTGTTATATATGGAATAACAAGAATATTTTATTTAAAAGAAAATCGATATTTTACAAACACTGGTTCAGCAATGGCCTGATATTTGTTGGCCAACTTTTTGATAAAGATGGTATGCTCTTTAGATATTCAGAATTTCTGTCGACCTATAATATTCCAGTGACACCAAAGGAGTTTGCCACCGTTATGGATGCTATTCCATCTGGCCTTTGTATGCTTTTCAAAAATAATACCTTAATTTTGAGGTATGACCCATTACCTGAACCTGTTAAGACCCCAATTGGAGAGATATGTTTTACAGGAAAAAAAAGTCATTCTTATAAAGTTAGAGCCTTATTGGTTGAATCAATTGCCTGTACCCCTTCTGTTGTCTCCTATTGGAATAGTTTTTTTGACAATTTAAATTGGAAACCTATATGGTCTATGCAATATAAACTTTTTGTTACAAATAAAGTAAAAGAAATATCTTTTAAAATACTTCATAATATTTATCCTACCAAATATTTCCTTAAAAAAAGATTTGATACACATTTTGATTCTGACTGTGTTTTTTGTATAGATAAAACTGAGACCATTCTTCATTTATTCTGGATATGCAAATATACTCAGCAACTGTGGAAACATGTTGGCTTGTTTATCTCAAATGTGATCTTAAAAGGTTTCAATTTAAATTCCAAAATTGTTCTTTTTGGTTTTTTTGATGGAGATTCAGATGTTTGCCTCATTATAAACTTAATTTTGTACCTCTGTAGATTTTACATACATAAATGTAAATTTTCTAATTGTATACCAATATTTACTGTATTCTTACAAGAGATTAAGCAGTATTTAAAAACTATCTCTGCCTCTGTAAATAAAAAAGCAATTAGGACATATTCAATCTGTAAAAGCTATAAGCTTATAAATGTACTCAATATGTAATTTATTTTGTGTAGTACCCTCTTCTACTTTGTTTATTTATTGACTCTATATTAATCTTTCCAAGCCTTTTTATTTATCCTTTATTTATTTTATTTATTTATTGATTTATTTTTTACTTGTAATTTTTGTTTCATACCTATTTCTGCTGATATAATAATTGTATTATATATTGATATATTTTTTTTGTATTCACGGTTCTGTTATTCATAAAGTTCAATAAAAAAAAAAAAAAAAAAAAAAAAAAAAAAAAAAAAAAAAAAAAAAAAAAAAAAAAAAAAAAAAAAAAAGGTAAGCGCGTCTCATTCCTCTCTGTACATTGGTTAATAAAATGTAATTTAAGTAATTAATATCATTTATATGATTGTACCTGTGTGGTAACGAGTACGTTAAGTGAAAAAATACCGTATGTTAAATGTTTTGCATGTGTGACGACAGTGATTGAGTAGAGTTTTGCAAATCGAAACGATATAATGTTCTCCATTTATTCCACCAACCACTAAAAGTCCAAAATAATGCTTATAATATAAACAATATAATTTAAAAAAATATATATTTATTTAAAATCATAGGCCTCCATTTTCCATTTTCTTCCTGTGTTTGCTGTCTGTACATTCGTGTAGGCCTGGTTGTTTCCGTGTTTGCAGTCAAAAGCTAATGAATTAATCTGTGAGGGAAGACATTTATGTTTGTAAAAAAAATATATATATATATGTGTTTAGTTACTTTACGTTTTCATATGCCTTCATTAGTAATACAGAGCTCTACTGAAAAAAAAACATACTTCTCACACTGACATGACTGAGTTTCTGTTTGCAGTCCTCTCAGATACTCCGATAAAACACTCAGAATAAAGTGAGCTGATCAGCTGCTGATCCTGAATGTGTTAAATGAGTGTTTATAGTCTGAGACTCATCAATATTATCAGCTGATCAAAATCCTCTTTATTTCATGATAATAGATACTGTTTTCACATTATTCATGATCTCCTGTAAATTGCAGGTTAAAGTTCATTTCATTCTTATCAAAAACTTAAACCATAGAGACACTATTGTGATATCTACAAGACACAGATGTCCTAACAGCCTTTATTTCATTAGTCTGTGTTAAACTGTTGACTGAAAGGTAAAAACTAATGAACAGAACTTTAAAATCAAATGAAATGGATTATGGAAACAATTGTTTTTGTAAGTTACGTAACTGTACTGTTTACTCTTTTGATTTTATTCTTACAATTGTAATATTTGCAAATATTCAATGTAAAAATCTAACACAAACAGAGATGCATGTGTGAATTTGTATTCAGATATTTTACTATAAATAGTAGGTAAACGTAAATGGTTAATATGTAAATTTGTAGAAAATCTAACTCAAACGTTTGCTGGTCTGCTCCTCATTTAGTGAAGCTCCTCCCACAACAGTATCACCTTCAGTGAAGCTCCTCCCACAACAGTATCGCCTTCAGTGAAGCTCCTCCCACAACAGTATCACCTTCAGTGAAGCTCCTCCTACAACAATCACACCTTTAAAAAAGCATCAGGAAGAAGATAAATCTGCAGAGACAGAGTTAATTGAAGAACAGAGAGAACATGAGAGATCCAGAACCCTGCAGAACCAAACACACTGAAGAACAAACAGGTTGGTGTTTATTATTCATCCTTCATCACTGAGACTGAGGAACCATTAAAGTTATCAGCAGTTCATCAGATTTGGTGTTTATAAAAATACCTTGATGTAAAAATGAAAGGAAAAATTAAACCAATAAATCTCCAGGATACAAAATAAGGACTGGAACTCAAATGTTCAAATTATGTCACTTCCTGGGGGTTGCCATAAAAAACTGCTTTAAAAAGGAATAAATGGAATTGCAATTGTGTTGAGTGAAAACATATTAATGTTAATATTATGTTTATAATGTAGTATTATAATTGTGGATTTGATCAAGCATCGAATAGTTATTACTCCAGAAACATTGGTTTGTGTCTTTGTTTTTTAATATAGATAATTGCAGGGCTTAAAGTTCTCCGGCACCATGCCGGATTCCCAGTGTGCAGCGTTTGGCTGCGGAAAAAAATATCACTTTCAACTCCATGAGTTTGCCTACCAATGGTATGAGAACAGGTTTCACTCTC
Organism: Carassius auratus; assembly: GCF_003368295.1. NCBI lineage: Eukaryota > Metazoa > Chordata > Actinopteri > Cypriniformes > Cyprinidae > Carassius > Carassius auratus. Next base: position 29,886,835 of record NC_039264.1, on the reverse strand, counting down.
ATCCAGACTAACATTACTAGCCAATCGGAATATTTTACCAGTAAATACTGTATGTGTGAAAGGGGCTAAACTAGATTTGTAATGTAAATCATTTATAAACCTCTGCCAAAAAAGGATACATCAACCTATGTCTAAATATGCCATTTACTGTACATCACAATTTCAAAATAAGTTTCTGTTTGTGGCCAAATATTAAAATTTAATGGATTTAAAGGAACACTCCACTTTTTTTGGAAAAGGCTCATTCTCCAACTCCCCTAGAGTTAAAAAAATTTAGTTTTTCCATTTTTGCATCCATTAAGCCGAACTCTGGGGATACTACTTTTAGCATAGCTTAGCATACATAATTGAATCCTATTAGACCAGTTGCATCGCATTCAGAATTGAGCAAAGCGTTTCTATAATTTTACTATTTAAAACTTGACTCTTCTGTAGTTATATCATGTAGTAAGGCTAGCGAAATATAAAAAAATATATATTTTCTTGGGCAATATAATTAGGAACTATACTCTTGCCACCTTTCCACCAAAATTACCCGGAACATTTGTACCAGGAAACTTTTTTCCCCCAGACCTGTTGCTTTCTGCGTTTCCACTAGAGCTGCAACTAACGATTATTTTTTCTGTCGACTAATCTAACAATTATTTTTTCGATTAGTCGACTAATCTAACGATTATTTTTATTACATTAATTAATCTAATGTTCTTTTAATTAGCTAATGAATCCTTTGGAGAACTTTACAAAAAAATATATAAGTACAACTTCTAATATAATATTTCAACCTTTATTCATTTTCAACCAATGTGGTTGAAGTTTTTACAGGATAAAATAATTATTTTATTTATTTTATTTTATTATACAGGAGAAAATTATTTTACTATGGTAAATATGAGTTTACGATATTGTTTATAATTAAACCACATTAGCCATACATTTACAGTTGTCTGAGACGTCATCAAATGTTCTTTAGCATCACAAACCATAAAATGTAGTCAGGGTTCTGCTGCTATGGTTTAGCATGGTTTCCAGAGATCTGGAACTGATTCGGGGTAACGTTAGCTCGGTGGTTTGTGACTGTTGTCTTTTAAGGGGCCGTTCACATACACGTCTTTTGCGTGCTCAAGTTTGTTATTTCCAATGTAGGCGTGCGATAAGCGCGCTCATAATGGAAGCCGTTCACATACACGACTCGCTCGTTTTTTCCAGGCACGTCCACACCGAATCGAGTTAAAAACATCTAAACTTTTCAGAATGCAGCAAGCGCAAGAATATCAGACCTGAATCAGGAAGTTGGTCACCAGATCACACGGTAACTAGTTAAACCATAACACCGGAGAGCGCCAGGATGTTTTCCTCTGAGGTACTCGTGCATCGCAGTTGTGCTGCTGTGGTATACTATATCAGTTTTGCAAAGGGAAAAAAGGGCCTTTTTATTTGTCTTCTGTTAAAAGTTTTCCCATACATTTGATAATAGTGGTCTCTGTTTTTGTGATAGTATGCAACTTTATCTATTCTCAGTATGCCATTACGCGAGATGTAAATAAACAGTGTGACGCGTCGACGCATTTCACGCACGTCGACACATTTTTGTAGTCGACGTAATCTATGACGTCGACGCGTCGTTGCAGCACTAGTTTCCACCGCGGTGTAAAGTACCGGGAAGATTAGGCAAATAGTCTGGTGACGTAGGTCTGCACACATTTCTCAATACTATAGTATTTTGGACGTGCGTCCTCGATAGTTCAGACTTTGTGAAATCGTCTCGGGAATGTGATGTCCGCAACGACGCAAATCCGGTAATTCTGCAAACAGCAGCGTACTTTCTATCATCAGTCAGCTAGCCTTGGCTACTGCAATTTTTCTCTCTGTAAATTTACAATAAAACGAAATCGGATGTCATCAGTTGTAATCAGTAGATTACTTGATTACCAAATAATCATTAGTTACAGCCCCTAGATTAGTTTTACTTTTTGTAATTAAGACATATTTTGTTGAAAATTTCTTAAAAATAGTATTCAAATATTTTCATTTTCTAGTGAACCAAGTATCTGTATTTTGTCTCATATTGTGTGTTAAGTATATTGTCACACCCCAGTTTGAAAAGTAGTGATATAGCTAATAATATTCAACTTTACCTTTCAAATGTTAAAACTGCCGCATTCTGCATGATTTGCATGTGCTGCCACAACCCAACCTCTGCTTTACCCTTGCTTTAACCCCTGTAATTGTACCTTATTTCCACAGATGAATGTCAATAAATTAGAATGTCATGGAAAAGTTAATTTCAGTAATTCAACTCAAATTGTACAACAATAAATCCAGTGCACATAGACCAAAGTAGTTTAAGTCTTTGGTTCAGTTGTAATGATTTGGCTCACATTTAACAAGAACCCACCAAAACACAATCTCAACAAATTAGAATACTCCATAGGACCTAAAAAAAAAAAAAAAAAAAACAAACATAATTTTTAGTGAATTGTTGGCCTTCTGGATAGTATGTTCATTTACTGTACGAAAACCCACCAATTCACTATTTCAACAAATTAAAATATGATGACATGCCAATCAGCTAATTAACTCAAAACACCTGCAAATGTTTCCTGAGCCTTCAAATTTGGGCTCTCAGTTTGGTTCACTAGGCTACACAATCATGGGGAAGACTGCTGATCTGACAGGCTACACAATCATGGGGAAGACTGCTGATCTGTTGTCCAGAAGACAATCATTGACACCCTTCACAAGGGGGTTAGCCACAAACATTCATTGCCAAAGAAACCGGCTGTTCACAGAGTGCTGTATCCAAGCATGTTAACAGAAAGTTGATTGGAATGAAAAAGTGTGGATGTAAAAGATGCTCAACCAACCGAGAGAACCACAATCTTATGAAGATTGTCAAGCAAAATCGATTCAAGAATTTGAGTGAACTTTACAAGGAATGGACTGAGGCTGGGGTCAAGTCAGAGAAACCTGTGCTTCTATACCACCTCTGCAGTGCCACAAACTGATCACCTTCATGCCACGCCGAATTGAGACAGTAATTCAAGCAAAAGGAGCCCCTACTAAGTATTGAGTACATGTGGAGTAAATTAACATACTTTCCAGAAGGCCAACAATTCACTAAAAATTATTTTTTTATTGGTCTTGAAGTATTCTACAGCTGCATTTCCACCGAAATTACCCCGAACATTTGTACCGGGAACCCACCCACCCCCCCCAGACCTGTTGCTTTCTGTGTTTCCACCGCAGTGTAAAGTACCGGGAAGATTAGGCAAATAGTCTCGTGACATAGATCTGAGCGTATTTCTCAATGCAAAGTACGCTGATTTTGGACGTGCATCGTCGGTAGTTCAGACTTCCCGCATTCGACTCGGTAGTGTAACATGCGAGTGTGAGGGGTGATGGGGGGGCGGGGGGTCTCTGAGATCATTCGCCAGCTTGAGGGAAAGTTAATGAGCCTAGCATTTTAGACTCATACATTACACGTCACGTGTCTTTCCGGGACCTTTATGGGTTGTGTGTGAACGCACGCACATATTCCGAGTAATCACTGGCAGTGCGCTATATTTTAAGTGCAAAATATAGCGACCTGGGTACAATTTCCGGAACACAATCACCCGTCTATTTTTCGGAATCGCAGTGTGAAAAGGGCTAATTTTGTTTAGATAGTGAATTGGTGGGTTTTTGTTAAATGTGAGCCAAAATCATCACAATTAAAACAATCAAATACTTTAGTTACTTCAGTCTATGTGCACTGAATTTATTTAATACACAAGTTTCACAATTTGAGTTGAAAAAATGAATGAAAACTTTTCCAGAGCATTCTAATTTACTGAGATGCACATATAAAAATGTCATTTGGTGTAGGTGTTGTCTGCTTTCACTTCTCATTATTTATTTACATGATTCATTTTTAACTGTAATTTCAGATCTAATGGAGGAGAAAAAGCATCATGTCGAAACTGGAGAAGAAATTCTCTCACAGACTGAAAGTATTTCTTTACTGAAAAGAAGAGGCAAGAAAGGTTTTGCCTGCACTCAGTGTGGAAAGAGTTTCGCATACAAACAGAGTCTCAAAAGACACATGAACATCCACACTGGAGAGAAACCATACACATGTGATCAGTGCGGGAAGAGTTTCACTCAATCGTCAAACCTTAAGATGCACATGAACATCCACACTGAAGAGAAACTGCATGAATGTGATCAATGCGGAAAAACATTTGCATGGGCTTCAAGCTGGATTAATCACCTGAAAGTTCATTCAAATGAGAAACCACATTCATGTTCTTTGTGTGGAAAGAGTTTTTCTCAACTGCAGAGTTTAAAACTACATCAGAAGATACACGCTGGTGTAAAAGATTATATGTGTTTTGAGTGTGAGAAGACTTTTAGTACAGATAAAGATTTGAAACGGCACGAGAGGATCCACACTGGAGAGAAACCTTACAAGTGTTCACACTGTGAGAAGAGATTCAGTCGGTCAACACATCTGAAATCACACGAGAGGATTCACACTGGAAGGAAACTGTATCACTGCACTACATGTGGGCAGAGTTTCAGTCATACGTCTTCTTTACGGAGACATACAATAAAGAATCACAATGAGTAGTTTATCTCCAGGTCCAGCGTTTTCAAGTGCTACACTGCATCTCTTCCGTAGCAATTGATGTACATTATATTATAATGTTTTATGAGCTTCATTTTATTTTCAAAATGATCTTCAAATGCTTGTAGATGGTTTTTACAGGTTCAAAATGTTCCTGTGCACAGAGCTGAAAAATAGGCTTATTTATTTTTAATTAAATCTTCACCGTTGTTTTATTCCAACTGTTTTACAAAGTTGTTTCTCAAAATACAGGTGTGAGATTCTGTCTTGTAGGTTTACATCTGATCCATCTTCACTTTTGTTCACTTGAGATGCTATCTTGTTAGTCAATGAAGAGAGAAATACGTCTTTTACTTTACAAAATGTTTTATTTCAAGGATCAAACTTTTGTTGTCTGCAGATTTTTCTTGCATCACGAATGAATAATTTAATAATTCTAGTTACATCTAAAAGCCATGAAATTGCTTTTGGGGCTTAATTACGTTTCTCGATAAAGCTTTTTAAACTACTTAATAAACTATATTCTCCCTCACACCTGACTATCTTTCTATCAGTAACTGTTTTAACATTATTGTAGTTTGATACGTTGTGTTACAGATGTTTTTGTTAGGCTACAGAGTTTCGTAGTTTTAAACAGATTTTGGCGCGTTTATGATCTATGATCTAACGTTGGTTTCGCCTCGCGGTGATGACGTCATCCGTCGCGCAAGGATAGTGTGGAGTTTCTGATGTGAAGAGTTCGCGCCTTTTCACGTAATTGTGAAATATACGTTTCTTATTTTGTTTTAAATCAACATTTTGATGGGGTTATTTCTGTATTGGTCTCATCGCTATTTGTGTGCCTGCTGACATCTAAAGAAGGTTTTGTCTCGTTTCTCTTCACATACAAAACGAGAAAACTATTTTGTTATAAGTGTTATTAGAAAAACAAAGTATATTTAGATTAATATGGACAAATCACAATGTCTGATAAAGATAGTTGTCAATGTCTTTGTATTAGTGTATTTTTTTTTACTGTATCTTTTGATAAATATTTGGAATAGTCTACTTTTCAATGGAGTCATCATTCATTGTTTGAGTCCAGTAGTATTTTGGGATTTCATGGAAGGCAGAAATATTCTGAAAATAGCTTATATTGAAAAGTAGTGGACTTTGCCTGAGAAATACTCTTAACAGCCTCTTTTACTGAACGGTAAGATTTTACAATATTTACATTTAAGTGTTAAGAGAGGGTCAATGACTTGTTTACATGTTAATTCGTTATTTTACTTTACTTTAGCTATTATACTTTTTTGCTGTTAAATTGAATGTAGTTTCCCAAAGGAAATGGCGTTATGTAATAAAGAGTAGCTCAATTATTTTGAGGCTGATCAAGGGATAACTGTTAAAGTAATGTTTTGCATGTTCTTTTAGACAATTACCACACACATATATGGAAATTATCCAAAGATATGGAGAGAAGGCAAATTGCCTCATAATTGGAAAAGTGCTCTGATATTGCCCTTTAGTAAAACCCCAGACAACACAGGGAATTAAAGCCTTATAGCGTTAACATCTTACTTGTGTACGTAAATGGATGGAAAAGGTAATAGTTTATAGACTGTCATATTATTAAGAACAGAATTGATCTGTTTTTCATAAAGGTAGATCTACAATAGATGTCCTAGAGTTATTGATGAAGCTGAAAAAGCAATTAGTATGAAAGAGGTCATGGTTATAGTACACTTTGATATAGAGAAAGCATAAAAGACTCGATGTGGAGAGAAGGACAACTGATTAAATAACATAATATGGGTATTGGTGGACGGATGTATAACTGGATTTTAGACTGGTTTTCAGATTTCGTGTTAACGTTGGAGATGATGTTTCAAATTATTTTAACTAATAAATGGTATTCCACAAAGTAGTGCCATTAGCCCAATTCTGTTTAACATCGTGATACAGTAAATTACATCTTTACATCAATACAGCTATTGGGTGTTCATTAAATGCAGATGATGGGACAATATGGAAAAAAGGATAAAATATTAGAGGCATGATTAATAAAATTCAGAATACTATAATAAAAATGGAAAGATTGAGATTATGGTTTATTAAGAAATCTCAATGGAGTAATCATGTTAGACAGATTGAACCTAAATGTATAAAGATACTTAATCTTCTGAGATCAGTTTCAGGATATGATTGGGGCGCAGATAAACAGTTATTACTTGATATATACAGAGCATTATTAAGATCATGTATAGACTATGTGTGTATGGTATAATATTAATACAGTAGTGAAAGAATATGGTTTAAAGAGATTTGAGTACGGCCCAAATATGGATATTTCCAGTTCCCAATAGACTTAGTGCAATATTTCTGTTTGAATTTCTTCAAGTTATACCGAAATTTTATTTTGACAGGTTGTTGAAAACACCACACATGCTTCAGTGTGTGTGTGTGTGTGTGTGTGTGTGTGTATTAGAGCACACATTCCCAGAGACGTGTATAACAACACTTTAAGGGTTCCCATAAGCAGGATTGTATTGTTGTGCTCCCATTCCTCAAATATGATGATGAAAAAACACCTAGGCCTACTATAGGGGTGAAAAAATAACTTTAATCAAATAAAAACTAAATGAATAAATTGTATTATTTACAAATCACAATTGTAGCTCTCGACATTAACCTGTGGCTATAACTTTATTATGACTCTAATTTATTTTATAGTCTCAAGCATTCAGAAATCATGCAAAAGGAAACTAAGCAGTTTTACTATGATAAAACCATGGTTTATTTTTTGTAAGGGTTGTGATATGCACGTTTTTTGTTGAAGAAATTATAAAGGCTGTGTCATCTATAGCAAAAAAAGGTGTCCAAAAATGAAAGATTAAGTGAATATTTGAATGAAATGTTTGGTCAGTAGCCTAAACAAGGATTTGATCGTCCTGTAAGTGTAACAGCAGCAATCACATGGCATTTGTAATAACATGTACATCAATTGTTTATACATTATGTATTTTAACAGTGTTATTATTAACCAATCATTATTGCCTCATTATTTTTTTATACAATGCATTTTAAGTCATTTTAAAGGCTATTGATGGCTTAGGTCTGTTTTTATAGCAACAACAACAACAACAAAATATTATAGTATATTAATACTTCTTTGTAAATTATTATTTGAAACAAAAAACCATGGTTAATTTGCAGTTACCATGGCTACAAGAACAATGATTTGTGGTGTTATTGTTAAAACCATGGGTAAATTTCGTAAGGGAACCTGAAAAAAAAACTTTCACAGGAATGTGCCTGAAAGTGATAAAAGGGCCTCATTTTTACCTAAATGATTAATACTTTATTTTAATATATATTAAAAATGTGTAAGGTGTGCATCGTAGCTGACACCTGAATGAACACATTACAATTGTTTTATGACTGCAAGTCTTTCTCCTCAAATGCTATTGAGCTTCAGATTTGCGTTTGAACCCATGTAAAAGAGTAACATAATTTACATATGATTTACAGTTTATTTTAATAAATATCAAACATTCAATTCAATTGTGCATTATAGCTGACACCTACATGAACAATTACAGTTGTTTTTATGACTGTAAGTCATTCTTCTTAAATGCTACTGACGAAAAGTGTATACCAATATCGCATGTAACTTTAGAGACAGTCCTTAAATTTGAGACTCGTTCAACGTCAAGCCAACTTTATTATTATTATCAAGCCAATATATTAGATTCATATCTGAATATATGTCAGAGTATAGCGGGTTCGCGAATCATTTGAGTCAGTTCGGGAGTTCAAAGCGGGTTTGCGAATCATTTGAGTCAGTTTGGGATTTCGTAGCGGGATCGCGAATCATTTGAGTCAGTTTGGGAGTTCGGAGCAGAATCGCGAATCATTTGAGTCAGTTTGGGAGTTCGGAGCAGGATCGCGAATCATTTGAGTCAGTTTGGGAGTTCGGAGCAGGATCGCGAATCATTTGAGTCAGTTTGGGATTTCGTTGCGGGATCGCGAATCATTTGAGTCAGTTTGGGAGTTCGGAGCAGGATCGCGAATCATTTGAGTCAGTTTGGGAGTTCGGAGCAGGATCGCGAATCATTTGAGTCAGTTTGGGATTTCGTTGCGGGATCGCGAATCATTTGAGTCAGTTTGGGAGTTCGGAGCAGGATCGCGAATCATTTGAGTCAGTTTGGGGATCGCAAATCATTTGAACCAATTCGATAGTTCGGAGCGGGTTCGCGAATCATTTGAGTCAGTTCAGGAGTTCGGAGCGGGATCATTTGAATCAGTTCGGGAGTTCGTAGCGGGATTGCGAATCATTTGAATCAGTTCGGGAGTTCGTAGCGGGATCACGAATCATTTGAGTTAGTTCGGGAGTTCGGAGCGCATTGCGAACCATTTGAAGCAGTTCGGGAGTTCGTAGCGGGATCGCGAATCATTTGAGTCAGTTATGGGGATCGCGAATCATTTGAATCAGTTCGGCAGTTCGTAGCGGGATCGCGAATCATTTGAGTCAGTTATGCGGGTCGTGAATCATTTGAGTCAGTTTGGGGGATCGCAAATCATTTGAATCAGTTCGGAATTCGGAGCGGGTTCGCGAATCATTTGAGTCATTTTGGGAGTTCAAAGCGGGATCGCAAATCATTTGAATCAGTTCGGGAGTTCAGAGCGGGATCACGCATCACGAAAGATTCGTGCTCGTAAATTTTCAAATTGGCCATAAGCTTTAATTCCTTGCTGCCAACTGCGGTGGCAGCAAGTGTGGCAATAAGGCTTTCTTTTAAGGTGGCATTTGCCACTATGCGACCCTGGTAGATCCACTTGAGTTTGATGTAGCCAAATATGCAAAATATTTAATGACATATATTTACAGCTGAAGTGATATAATCATTAATTAAAACAAAAGTGAAAGAATCATGGCAGAAAAAAGTGGGACATTAAATAACAAAGAAATCAGAAATCAATCAATGTCAATGTTTTTAAAGGAGAATGCAGAAGAGAAGTGATTTTATCAGGATTAAGACTTGGACAGACTGGTTTAAAATCAACTCTGTTTTTAATGGGAAGACGCATATCAGATCATTGTGATGACTGTAATGTTCCAGAAAATATGGAAGGCATCATTATGTGGTGCAAAAAATATAATGCAGAAAGGAGGATCTCGCAAGATAAGATATGCAAGTTGGAACAAGAACGGAGTTTGGAGGGGAGATGAAAAAAATGTGTGTAGTAAAGCTCTCTCTAGTTACATAAGGATACAGGGATAGAGAACAGTATATAGGGAATTATTATTATTGTTAACACTTAAGTATGCTACAGTACATGAAGCCCTGAAGTTGGAAACCCCGGTACAGTAGGGGGTGGTATGCACCTGAACAAGTTGGTTGCGACCCGCCAATAAACCCAGAAAGAGAAAGAGAGAAAGAGAGAGAGAGAGAGAGAGAGAGAGAGAGAGAGAGAGAGAGAGAGAGAGAGAGAGAGAGAGAGAGAGAAGCGCGTTTGTCACTTCTGAGGTAAGTTGATCAAGTCAGATAAAGCGCTTATTTATACAGATATGAAACACTCAGATATAATCATACGAGGTCGTTTTCCTCGGATGAAACAATGCGCCAGTCTTGATTTTCAATCTGATTCAGTTGAAAGGAGCGTTAGCTGGTGCGTTACATTTGAATAGTTATAATGTTAGCGTTATTGAACGTGGATGATCGATCTGTGATCGCGTGCTTAATATGATTATTTATTTATGTGCTTGGAACGTGTAAATCAGGGATCCTCAAATCTCGTCCACGAGGTCCACTTTCCTGCAGAGTTTAGCTCCTGATCAAACACACCTGAGCAAACTATCCGTGTCTTCAGGATCAGTAGACACTCATTCATTTATTTATTTTTGAGGTGGGCAATTTACACTTTCGTGTAAATACCCTGTACACGGTTTGTGCAACATTTTTACGGTGTAATTTCTGAATGGTTTTCATTGGGTTCAGTGTTGTTTGAGTGTTTGACGAGTAAAACCTTAAAGTGGAAGGTTTTATGATCGTTTGCTTCCCTTTACATGTAAAACAGTAAGATGTTAGCTAATGAAATATGTGCATGTGTAATACTTGTTGTGAATGTAGTATGTAAATCTATTAAATCAAACTATAATTAGATTATAATATGGACACATTGAAGTGGTTGATAAAGATGGGCATCATTAGTGTTTGTCTTTATTATAACGATGTCTTACTATATTGAAGTAGAGAAATAATAGTAGCGTATTTATCTTGCACCTGTGCTTCCACAAGTGTCGTCACTAGAAGTTTATTTCTATTATTAAAAAAAAGAAAATTGAATCTTTCGCACCTCTACAAGCAAAAGCATGAAAAAAAACAAACGTGCTAATTAAAAAAAAATTGTTTTTATTAATAGTTAAACAAAAATCAAAGCCATTCTTTTTACATCTATATTCTTTATTCCTTTCTAACTGTATTTAGTTACCAATTTTAGTACACTTGAACCTGTCTTTCATACATTACACACACACACACACACACACACACACACACACACAGACCGTATGCTAAAATCACATTTTAGTTCATATTCACAGTGTCCCAAAATTGCACAGTTGAGTACAGTTTGTTGATCTTAAGTTAAGTATCTAAGTATTTGAGATAAGTATCTTTGGCCCGTATTCACAAATGGGATTTAGTTTAAATCAAGACACATCCTCAGTTATATTAAGATATTTAAGCAACTTTTTCAAAACTGCCTTTGATTAAAACATTACAAGTATGCATCTTGACACAGAACTATGACATTAGAGTAAGATATTTTCAGTTCATTTATTTTAGTCTGGGACTAGTTTTAGACGGGGAATTAAGTTTTAACTTTGATCTTGAATTTAAGAAGTACTATATAATCATTTTTAGTATATTAAGTACAAAATTAGCGCGCACAAAAACAGATATTAATGTATTGCAGATATGGGAAGCTTTGTTTCAATGATAAGGTCTCTTTATATCAGGCAACCCCAGTTGTGTTCCTCTGCTGCCAGATTAAACCTTGTTGTAGCCTATACATTTGACTCTATTCATTATTTTTTAGAAAACTTTTCTTCTAAATTTTAAACTCTGTTCTTGTATTCAAATTAAACGTGGTCCACTGTTGTATGTGTGCACGTGCCACAATATTGGTACAGCTGTATTGATATTTGTATCGTGAAATCCCTGTGATGATACATTGTTGTATCGATGTATCAAACACAGCACTAGTAAACACTCAGGGTCGGTTGACACCTTTGTACATTTTCTCTGATGGATCGGTATCCGATCATAAAAATACCAGGTGTAAGTGCTCTCCGAGATGCTTTTGAGACTGATTTAAATCTGATTGCTTAAACCACTGTATAGAAAAAATATAGCTGCAAACAGCAATTACGGGGCCAAGCACGACATTATTTATTTTAGGGAATATGGCTGAAAAACCATAAATCAACTACTAATATGATTAATTGGCTTATCACTGTTGACCAATAGGTGGCACTGTTAACAATTTAATGTGGTGTGGTCACTTTGAGGCAATAATGGCACATACAAAGTTTGGTGTCAATATGTAAAATATTTGCATAGATACAGACTGAGATGCAGTTTGGCACTATGCCTAAAATTGGTATCGGTGCTGTACAAAAACAGTTTTGTATATCGACAAGAAATCTATTAATTTTGTCAGCATAGTCTGAAGATGATCTGATTTGATTTTGGAGAAAAACGGACCAATGGTTGACGATGAGTTGAAAAAAGTAGGTTTTCAACAAAGATTAGGGCTGTCACTTTTAGTTCGAAAATCGATCGGACCAACCAAAAAAAGTTTCGAAAATGAAAATAGGGAATCGATTTTATCCAAATATGTACACTATTAATTTTAAAAGAATTAAACAATTAAAAAATATAGATGTAATAAAACTCACAAAATAAAATAAAGAATTCGGAAAGTGCAGTATGCGTTGCGAAAGCTAGACAGAAAATGCCAGCAATTTTATGCGCCCAGTGACGTTGATGCATTCACACCAAACGCGAATAGAGCGTCTGGCAAATTATTTCAAGTTAAGTCAATGTAAAGACTTAAGGTCTCGGCCCGCGGTAGACGCGAATTCGCCTCATTCGCGCATCTAGGTACAGGAGATTCTGTGTTATGAAATTGCAAGCTGACAGCGAGCGGCTTTTGTGGTGGAAAATTGGCAGTAATACCCCCACCTTGCGCAGCTGTACCAAGGTGTAACTGGGACATCAGTGCGGTCGGAGCGCGTCTTCTCAACAGCTGGACATATAGTGAATAAAAAACGGCTCTGCTCTGGACCCCTTTTTGCGCATTTTATTATGCCTACCTAGTGCTGCCTAGCCTAAGTGTCGGTTACGTTCAATAAAAAAACACACATTGCTTGTTCACAAGTCCATTTAAAGTTTAATTTTTTTGAACAGTTGTTTGAAATGGATTGAATCATTATTGAAAATAATCTTGGAGATTTTGGAGTTGCCTAAATCATAAATGCAGCCGGGTTGAAGCCCGCGGTGATATTTTGTTATGGCAGCCGTCCCCTCTGCATATATATTTTTTCGAGAATGTTGCACTCCTGTTGCTGTTTGTTATCCTGCACAAAACTTCATGCCAATAAATAAGAAATATTGCTGACTTGTGCGTTTCCAGCGCTCTCTTTACGTTCATCCGTTATTTGACGTTGAAAAAGGAAAATCGATTCAATGAACACTTGTCTTTAAAAATCGAAAATGATTTTTTTCACAAAAGTGACAGCCCTAACATAAATCATAATGGCCAACAGGAAGTTCGGCTTGCTCTGCTATATTTGGTATCTATGTTGTCAGCATAAGCCAGTGAATATTTTGAGACCAGTTCCATTAAAATAGGTCAATGCAATCATAAGGTATTATAATTTTTGGAAATGTAATTATTAATAGTTAATTGTTTTATTACTCTTGACCAATAGATGGTGCTGTTACCAAATTGATGTGACATGGTCACTGTGAGGTGACAATGGCACATACAAAGTTTGGTGCAAATACATCAAAGGTTTGAAGAGATAAAGTGTCATGCATTTTGGCAATGTGCCTAAACATTTGTAATGGTGCTGTATGAAAACGGTTTTGTCAATTGACACGAAATGCATGACTTTTTATCTTTTTGAAGATGATCTGACTCTAGTTTGGTGAAAATCAGACTAACAGTTGAGGAAAACTTAGAAAAAGTAGGATTTTTACATAAATCAAAATGGCAGATATGAGTTTAGATTTCCTACTAAAAAATCTGTCTGTTGTCGGCATGACCCAAGGAATATTTTTAGACCAGTTTCATTACAATAGCCTTATGCAAAAAATTTATTAATGCGCTAAATGAGAACAGTTTTGTATATTGACAAGAAATCCATAATTTTTGCCAGCTTGGTCTGAAGATGGTCCTAGTCAAATTTGGTAAAAATCAACGTTCTAGGAAGAGTTTTAAAAAAGTAGGTTTTCAACATTAATCAAAATGGCGGACAGGAAGTTTGCTTTTTGTCAAATTTGTTCATGTGGCATTCGAGAACGGTTAGACGAATAAACTTGAAATCCGTAACTTTTTGCCAGCATGGCCTGAAGATGATCTGAACCAATTTTGCTGAGAATCAGACAAACCGTCTAGGATGAGTTCAAAAAAGTAGGTTTTTCAAACAATTGAAAATAGCAAAAAACATAAACCTTGCGAATTTTGGGGTTCATTTGACTTGGAATGAGCCAAGGATTCAGAGGAAAAAATATTTTCATTTTCAGGCTTATTGTTCATAGGTTATTAGCATAAATAAATTGAAATTTTAGACAAGTGGTGGTGCTAGAGAGTTTGAGTTAGAGACTCCAAATTTGCTATGACCACTTTTCTCAATGTCATCTATCAAAGAGCCAAATCTCACAACTTTCCCGCAAGTGGTTCTATGGGCTGACTTAGACTTGCCGCAGAAGAAGAACAATAATAATAGGAATCCTAATGGATACAATATACAGATACTAAAAATAATGTTAATTCATCTGGTTGTTGAAACCACATATGCAAATTTTACTCCTCCCGAAATTTAAAAAAAAAACATGAGAATACGGTGTATGTTATAGTCAGATATGACCATACTAATGCAGCACATATTACAGCGGATGAGTATCTGAGTATCTCTTCAGCAACTGACATGCGAATGTACCGCTATTGCGACAATACACACATACAGTACTTTGTGAATTAGTGTAAAGGTGTACAAAGTTATTATTTAATTGACATCTGGTTCTCTTACTGTACAGCGATCACAATCACACCTTCAGTGAAGCTCCTCCCACAACAATCACACCTTCAGTGAAGCTCCTCCCACAACAATCACACCTTCAGTGAAGCTCCTCCCAAAACAATCACACCAGCAGTGAAGCTCCTCCCACTGCAGTTCATCAATAAATGCTGGAATATTCCCATCAGTCTACAAGTGAAGACCAGCATCAAATCATCAGGAAGAAGTGAAATCTGCAGAGACAGTTTATCGAAGGATAGAAAGAACATGAGAGATTCAGAATCCTGCAGAATCAAACACACCGAAGAAAAAACAGGTTGGTGTTTATTTTTTCATCCTTCATCATGTTCTAACGCTTCAAGTAGTTTGACAGATTTTTTTAGTTGTAATAATACAAAGAAAAAAAACAGTAGTCAACATTTGAAGTGGATCAAAACCTTTTTATGAAAGTTGTCCTAATTACTCCAAAAGATAAAGAAATTGTTTTGTAAACCATCAAAGAGATATGACAAAAATTAGCTTAAGCAATACATGTTTTGTTGGGTGGCGTTAGGGGGTGTGCTTGAAGTGTGAATTCTTAAGTGAAAACAACTAACGATTCCTAACACGGCATCTACACAGTGTGCGAGCAGTGTGCGGTGACGCAACAAAATACTCTAGAACTACTGATCTATAATAGAGATTCTAAGCTGATAATGAACGTGGATTTGCACAGCTTGTCAGTTAACAACATCTCCGTGTAGTAACAGTTGCTCTGTCAAATCACCACGGCTTTACTGACGAGATATGCATTAATCATCGGCCGATATATATCGTGCACCCATAATTGCATCATATAATATAATTGCTGTTAATAGTGTTAGTCATCTGTTTGATTACGTCTTTTAATAAATTTTTCTCTTTCTGCCATATGTACATAAACTGACTGTCACCACTGATAAGCGATTACTAAATATTGTAGAAAATATATTTTCTGTAAAGTTGCTTTGCAACTATTTGTATTGTAAAAAGCGCTATACAAATAAACTTCAATTGAATTATTTTTAATTACAGCTTTCCTGAAAATATATCCTATTCCTAAAATTAGTAATATCCCAATATATTTTGCTGACAGTATCGCATTGTATCGCAACATATCATATCGTAACCACTAGGGAAGTCCTGATACCAATTTTTCACTTCCGATGCTGCAGATTTGGCAATTTGCCGATTCCGATATTAATCCGGTATTTTTGTTATTCTTGAACTAATACTAAAAATAATAAAATAAATGGAAACACTTTGCAAATTACAAATACATTACAAATGCACAAATAAAAATAAAGCGTTTTGCAGGTACAATAGTATTTAGCAGGAGCATTCAAAAAATTGAATAAACAAGTAAAAATAATAATTATTTACAAATTACAATTGTACTAGTTGCCTATGGCTATGATTTTACTAATACAGTTTTCAAATTTATTTTATAGTCTCAAGCATTCAGAAATGACACAAGAAAATGTTACTTCAATAAAAACAAGGATTAGTTTTTGTAAGGGTTGTGATGTCTTCATGATTTTGTTGAAGAAATTGTAGAGGCTAGCATTTCTATCACAAAAAGGTGGCCAAAAATGAAAGATTAAGTGGATATTTTGAATTTAATTAATTAAACGGAACATTGAAACTAAGAGCATATTAAGGCAGATGCATCACTTATGTTTCGCCCATCTACTGTCTTCAACGTGAAATGCATTTTTAATAATTCTGTTTACATGTTTATTTACGTATAGGTTTTTTTTTTTTTTTTTGAGCAACTGGGATGTTGCCCCCATGGGCGGTACTGGACATAAATACCTAAATCTGTGGTACTGGATATGTCTGTTGTCGCAGTATATTCATTCGTTGGTGCCAGAAATGCAGCTGGTAGAATGTGCGCTGCAACATAATACAACTATTTCTTCAAAAGCAGATAGTGGAGACATTTTTATCATCCACGATCAAGAGTATTCTTATCGCACACCCCTTCCCTCGGAAGAAATCATGGACTGAGGGCAGACCGGACCGCAAGGGGCACTTTAGCGTCGGACCTCAAAGGGGCAGGCGCTCAAACCACCACTAATATTTAAGCATTTAGGTGATGGTTTAAGCTAGATTTTCCAATGGTTGGTGTTGGATAGGAATTGGACATAGGTATCGGAGTGCTCTCTAGGTTACAGTGTTTACTCTTTTTCTTCTTTTTTTTTTTCTTTTTCTTTTTTTTTATTTATTATATTTGTATTAAATATTTATTTGTGAAAAATGGTCATCTCAACTATAAGCATGTTTCTTTTAAACATTTTTAATCCATTGTCAAATATCATAACATTTCTTAAATATTAATAATAATAATAACTTTTAAAAAAAATCATATTGGCTTTGTATCGTCTGTCAAAAAAACCACATATCGGTCGACCACAAGTTGTAATAGAGAAAAATGTAGATCTGTGCAAAAATATAGTTGGTGCAGTAAATAATGAGAGCACTTTCTATAAACTTGTGGAGTTGATTTCATATACAGGTGCATCTCAATTAATTAATGTCAAGGAGTTCATCATTTATTTCAGTAATTCAAAACCGTTTATTAAATAAATGCACTGCACAGAGACAAAAGTAGTTTAAGTCTTAGGTTCCTTTCATTGTGATGATTTTGGCTCACATTTTACAAAAAACCCACCAGTTTATGATCTCAACAAATTTAGAAAACGATGACATGCTAATCAACTCAACACCTGCAAAGGTTTCCCAAGCCTTCAAATGGTCTCTCAGTTTGGTTCACTAGTCTACACTATCATGGGGAAGACTGCTGATCTGACAGTTGTCCAGAAGGCAATCATTGACACCCTTTACAAGGAGTGTAATCACAAACGTTGTGTGGTCAAAGAAGCTGGCTGTTCACAGAGTGCTGTATCCAAGCATGTTAACAGAAAGTTGAGTGGAATGAAGAAAAAGATGTAAAACCAACCGAGAGAACCGCAGCCTTATGAGGATTGTCAAGTTAACTGGATTGAATAATTTGAGAACTTCACAAGGAATTGACTGAGGCTGTGGCATCAAAAAACCACCACACACAAACGTGTCAAGGAATTTGGCTACAGCTGTCATATTCCTCTTGTTAAGCCACTCCTGTTCAGCAAATTCCTTGACACGTCTGTGTGGTGTCTCTTGATGCCTTGACCCCAGCCTTAGTCCATTGTTTGTGGAGTCCACTCAAATTCTTGAATCAATTTTGCTTGATAATCCTCATAAGGCTGCGGTTCTCTCAGCTGTGCATCTTCCACACTTTTTCCTTCCACTCAACTTTCTGTTAACATGCTTGGATACAGCACTCTGTGAACAGCCAGCTTCTTTGGCACTGAATGAATGTACCTTCCTTGTGAAGGGTGTCAATGATTGTCTTCTGGACAACTGTCAGATCAGCAGTATTCCCCATGATTGTGCAGCCTAAGCCCCTTACATACTGGGATTTTGGAAAATACCTGGGTAATGTGTCCCGGCTATTGTTCCCGGGTGGCTAGATTTTGCACTTTCACACTGCCAGTGATTACCTGGAATATGTGTGTGCATTCACACACAACCCATAAAGGTCCCGGAAAGACACGTGACATTGGGATGTGACATATAATGTACAAGTCGAAAATGCTAGGCTCGTTAACTTATCCTCAAGCTGAATGATCTCAGCTTCAGCGTGAAAAGTGAGGAACTAACTGATCTGTTTGCCCACTTTTTTTTATCACAAACGTTGATCTGACAACATTCAAAAACACCTGGTAAAATAGTTGTGCGATAATGTGCATCATCACTACGACACATCCTTAACTGCATTGGTTTTGGCTTCTGTTCAGACAGCACTCATTCCCGGACTGAACCTGGCAATGTTACTAGGTCCCCAACCTGGGATCAATCCCGGGATGCGTTTGCTTTCACACAGAAGGCGACCCACCAATGTTCCGCCAATTTTCCGAGTCAGACATGTGGTGTGAAATGGGCTCTAGTAAACCAAACTGAAAGACCATTTTTAAGGCTCGAGAAACCTTTGCAGGTGTTTTGAGTTGATTAGCTGATTGGCATGTCACCATAATTCATCAAATTTGTTGAAATTGTGAATTGGTGGATTTTTGTTAAATGCAAGCCAAAATCTTCACAATTAAAAGAACCAAAGACTTAAACTTTTTATTTTAATACACATTTCACAATTTGAGTTGAATTACTGAAATTAACTTTTTCACAACATTAAAATTTGAGAGGCATCTGTAATAAGAGGAAGATCAATGTACCTCATTCATGGAAAGTCTCTGTGATTGACTGAACATTAAACATGTTACTTTAATTTCAGAGTTGACTGAAGAAAAAAAGGAGGAGGATGAAGAACTGCGTGAAGAGGAGGAAAAACATCATGTCAAAACAGAACAGAAAGCTTTAAAGAAAATAAGAGACAAGAAATCATACACCTGCCCTCAGTGTGGAGAGAGTTTGACAAACAAACAGAGTCTCCAGATTCACATGAGAGTTCATGCAGGAGAGAAATTGTTCACATGTAATCAATGTGGAAAACCATTTTTGTGGGCTTCAGCCCTGAAGAGTCACCTGAGAGTTCATTCAAAGGAGAAACCATATTCATGTCCTATATGTGGAAATAGTTTTTCACTACTGAATAATTTAAAAGCTCATCAGAAGATACACACTGGTGTGAGAGATCATATGTGCTTTGAGTGTGAGAAGACTTTTATTACATCTTCACATTTGAAAAGGCACCAGAGGATCCACACTGGAGAGAAACCTTACAAGTGTTCACACTGCGACAAGAGATTCATTCATTCAGAATCCCGAAAAGGACATGAGAGGATTCACACCGGAGAGAGACCTTACATGTGTAATCAGTGTGGTTCGAGTTTCAAACTAAAAGCTCAACTTAAGGTGCACATGGGAGTTCATACTGGAGAGAAACCGTTCACATGTGATCAGTGCGGGAAGAGTTTTGCACAATCAGCAAAGCTGAAGAGACACATGAATGTCCACACTGGAGAAAAACTGCATGAATGTAATCAATGCGGAAAAACATTTTTGTGGGATTCAGGACTGAGGAGTCACCTGAATGCCCATTTAAAGGAGAAACCACATTCATGTTCTTTGTGTGGAAAGAGATTTTCACATCTGCAGAATTTAAAACACCATGAGAAGTTACACAAGGACGTGAGAGAATATATGTGCTTTGAGTGTGAAAAGACTTTTGTTACATCTACAGAACTGAAACAGCACGAGAGGATCCACACCGGAGAGAAACCTTACAAGTGTTCACAATGTGACAAGAGATTCAGTCTCTCAGAAACACTGAAAAGACATGAGAAGATCCACACTGGAGAGAAACCTTACACATGTGATCAGTGTGGGAAGACTTTTAGACATAAATATCATCTTAAGGTGCACATAAGAGTTCATACGGGAGAGAAACCATACCATTGCACTGCATGTGAGAAGAGTTTCGCTTGATTAATTTCTTTACACAAGCATACGAAAAAAATTCACAGTAAATAATTATCTTCAGATCTACCATTTTCGGGTTTGACACCACATTAAATTATATACAATAATGTGTTGATCTATACATTTTCTTCTTTACAAATCAGTCCTAATCCGTATTACAATTGACGGGGAAAATAAACATCATCTGTTTTTTTCACAGTTGGTCTTCAAGACCATCGGTTTCATCTGTGAGGTTCTGATCAACTTAAAGATTAAGTTTCATATCCAAAGAACAGGATTGTTTCGGCTCTGATAATGGCATTTTCTGTGGATCGGGTATCGGTCAGATGAGACTGATCCAAATCCGATATTGAGTGTGTACACTATTTGGCATTATTGTTGAGCTCCACGAAAGGCACAAAAACATTATAAAACACCAAAACGTTTTCATGTACACATTTCAAGTGTTCTGAAGCTGATCCCGTAGTACAATGTGAAGTACAGATTGATATTGAAATCATTAAATACAAGTTCACAAACTTTTCTCTCCTGTGTGGCTGTGTGTCATCGTCCATTCAGCAATCGTTCTGTTACAGTCAAAACGATGAAACTCTTCAAGAGTGCAGAGTAAATGAGGTGTAAAACCGTTTAAAGAAGAGGCTCAATAAACTAACGCACAGATTTAATACACTATGTATCAATATCTCTTCCCTTTGTACTAGTCATGTCCGGTTTGCGCACGAATCGTTCGATTTAACCGTTTTTTCTTATTGAACCGGTTGTACCAGTTCATCAAATCTGTGGTTTGAACCAGTTTTGTCTCCAGTAAGCATTAATCCATTAAGTATTTTTTTTTCTTTTTAACGTGGCTGATACACCCTCTGAGTCTAAATGAACAAATATCTCGGAGTAGTTAAAAGAAACGTCTTTGAGACTTCTATATAAATGTATATACTTGTTTTTTCATTAATGTATTTTACAACAAAACAAAGTGTGTATAATGTTTAACATTTTACCATCCATGACTTTTCTAGAATTTAGACCTTTTGCTGCTGAATAACCTAGTTTATAATAGTATTTTTTCATAGATTATGATTATATATCTTATTAAAATTATGTATAAACACAAAAGATTGTGATTAACACAAAAGAATGATGATCAGGTCAACACAGAGATGTGCAATTTCTATACATCAATTAAAAAATAAGTGTTGGGATTGGATCGGTGTTGGCAGATAGTCTGAATTTTCGGTATCGGATCGTTTCTCAAAAAATGGTATCGTTGCATCCTTATTTTTTTTAAATGTAATTTTACTCCATGCTTATGTGACTATCATTTTAGTTTTTTTTAGTTTTTTAACCGTTCTTGTTCAGGAAGCTGAAGAAGAGCCTCTAATACTTTCAAACAGATTTACTGACTGACTAGCATGGTGCCACCATTAATAACCAGCTAGCAGATTAATCAAAGTCACCTTTATTTATATAACGCTTAAAACTAAATACATTGCGTCAAAGCAACTGGACAACATTCATCTGAGTCTGTCAATAATGCAAAATGATAGTTAAAGACAGTTCATCATTGAATTCAGTGATGTCATCTCTGTTCAGTTAAATAGTGTCTGCACATTTATTTGCAATCAAGTCAACGATATCACTGTAGATGAAGTGACCCCAACTAAGCAAGCCAATAATTAAAATGATTAATGGAGTATGTAGCCAAGTTAGCAGAGAGTCAACGGGAAAATATTATGATGCATTAATATTATAGAGATGACTGAAAAATTTACATAAATTGTTTATAAAAGTAGTGTTCATTATTGATCATTAACGTGGCCAATGGTATTCAGTTTTGATCCTGAGATCGGCCAATGGCAGTGCAGTGGGAAAAACTTATTTACAGAGTTATAAGGTTTTAGATTTGAGATTTTTGGTTTCAGTGGGAACAGCTTACAGTACATTAATATTCATGGTTTCCCGGACATGCATGTGGAACTGAACATTTTATTTCACGTAGGTTAGTTTCAGCAGGTTTACAGAACATAAAAAAACTACTATTTTCAGAGTTCCACAGGCTTATGCCTAAACTTCACAACAGTTTAATGTCCTTATGGGTAACACTTTACAATGCAGGTGCACAAATATGCATGAATTCATGCTTAACAGATAATCACAAGTTAATGTTATAACTCATAAAGAACTAAACCATTTACAGGTGCTGGTCATATAATTAGAATATAATCAAAAAGTTGATTGATTTCACTAATTCCATTCAAAAAAACGAAACTTGTATATTATATTCCTTTATATAATATAAAACCCATTCAAAACCCATTCAAAAATGTGGGGCAGATTCACAAAGAGTGGACTGCAGCTGGAGTCAGTGCTTCAAGAACCACTACACACAGACGTATGCAAGACATGGGTTTCAGCTGTCGCATTCCTTGTGTCAAGCCACTCTTGAACAACAGACAGCGTCAGAAGCGTCTCGCATCAAAAAGGACTGGACTGCTGCTGAGTGGGCCAAACTTATGTTCTCTGATGAAAGTAAATTTTGCATTTCCTTTGGAAATGAGGGTCCCAGAGTCTGTAGGAAGAGAGGAGAGGCACACAATCCACGTTGCTTGAGGTCCAGAGTAAAGTTTCCAAATTCAGTGATGGTTTGGGGTGCCATGTTATCTGCTGGTGTTGGTCCACTGAGTCCAACGCAGCCGTATACCAGGAAGTTTTAGAGCACTTCATGCTTCTTGCTGCTGACCAACTTTATGAAATGCAGATTTCCAGTACCAGTACCTGGTTTAAGGACCATGGTATCCCTGTTCTTAATTGGCCAGCAAACTCACCTGACCTTAACCCTATAGAAAATCTATGGGGAATTGTGAAGAGGAAGATGCGATATGCCAGACCCAAGAATGCAGAAAAGCTGAAGGCCACTATCAGAGCAACCTGGGCTCTCATAACACCTGAGCAGTGCCACAGACTGATCGACTCCATGCCACGCAGCATTGCTGCAGTATTTCAGACAGAAGGAGCCACCAACTAAGTATTGAGTGCTGTAGATGCTCATACTTTTCATTTTCATACTTTTTAGTTGGCCAAGATTTCTAAAAATCCTTTCTTTGTATTAATCTTAAGTAATATTCTAATTTTCTAAGATAATGAATTTGGGATTTCCAAATAGTTGTCAGTTAAAATCATCAAAATTAAAAGAAATAAACATAATAAATATCAGTCTGTGTGTAATGAATGAATATAACATACAAGTTTCACTTTTTGAATGGAATTAGTGAAATAACTCTTTTTGATGATATTCTAATTATATGACCAGCACCTAATGATTACTACATTAGAAACTAATTAAAGTGCCCCTATTATGGGTAATGAAAGGTTCATATTTTGGTTTTGGTTTGGGAGTCCCCAACAACAAGTTGACATGCATTCAAGGTCAAAAACACTTTCATTGTCTGAGAATATGCATTTATTTTTCCTGTTTTGCTCAATAACATTTTTCCAAACTCCTCCTCTGCGTGCTAGTAAACTGTGGTGATTGGTCTTACAACGCAGTCTGTTCTGATAACAATCAATAACAGAACGGCCATCGCCATTACTGAGCCCTGAATGCATTGCTGATGGACTGAATGCATCACTATTACCGGAGCACGTGAGAATGGTTTCTGTGTGTTTTGTGGGGAGAAAGAAACGGATACTTGTTAGGATATGAGTTTAATAAAGATAGGGTGGAATATGGGCTGCTGATTAATAAATTATAGTACAGGGTAAAGCGAGAGGAATTCAAATTAAACCGGAATGATGTAGCCTGATAAGGATTTCAGGATACTAGGGAAGTGTTCTGGAGGAACTGGAGATTCAGCACAAGATGGGAGCCTGGAACCGAATCTGGTATAGGGAAGAGTCTCAAATTTGTAAAGATGTATTATTTTTTTATAACCCTTTATTATTATCATAACCCTTTTTACATGTTCATATTTAATTAAGGATAATAGCTAACATGACTGCACAACAGCAAGGTATTGTAGGTGGTGCCATACATTTAGATGGTTATGCTCAAAAAAAAAAAAAAAAAAAAAAAAAAAAGAAGAAGACTGCAGTAGATCTGTAAGACCTCTGCTAAAGATTTGGGAAACATCTGCTTGGTAATCTGATGAATGTCTCATAAGCAGCTTTACGTGCATTCTACACAACAAAATATCCAATGTTGTTTTTATGGTGTTAATTTATCAAAGTTAAAAAGTTGATTCTAGTGTTGATTTGACAATTTCTGGTCCTTGCACATTATTTCTTTCTTGATTAATGGCTCCTGCTCCAGGGAGGAGGAAGACTAAGATCAGTCCAACGGAGGCTGTTGACAGACTTGTGCAATTCCATAAGGTAAAACTACCAATACTGCTGCAAAATAATTGTATAGGTTTAAATGCTCTGATTTTCAATCATAGTCCCTATGATTCAATCCTCTGCACATTTTGTTTCTCTGACCTGGCTCCAGTGGTGTATAAAGCACCTGAAAGCCGTACTCAAGCAAAAGTACATATATCATACCAGAAAATACCATCTTTATTAAACTCATATCCTAACAAGTACCCATTTCTTAATTTACCTTGCTCTTTTTAAAGTGTTAGTTCGCCGAAAAATGAAAATTATGTCATTAATAACTCACCCTTATGTTGTTCCAAACATGTAAGACCTCCTTTTATCTTCGGAACACAGTTTAAGATATTTTATATTTGAGTACATGAATTACTCCGGGATATTGGTTTGTTTGAACTCAGAGGGAGTGTCAGCCACATTAAAAAAGTTAACAGCTTAAGTCATTTGTGGATTAATGCGTATTAGAGATGTGAACCGTTTTAAACGATTCAGTTCGATTTGGTGAACTGAATGATTCGTTCGCGAACCGGATATCATCCAGACTGCTTTGATTTGAACTCTCTCTCACACAGACACGGAAGAGAAGACAATGCTGAATAAAGTCATAGTTTTTGCTATTTTTGGACCAAAATGTATTTTTGATCCTTCAAAAAATTCTAACGGACCCTCTGATGTCACATGGACTACTTTGATTATGTTTTTCTTACCTTTCTGGACATGGACAGTAGACCGTACACACAGCTTCAATGGAGGGACTGAGAGCTCTCGGACTAAATCTAAAATATCTTAAACTGTGTTCTGAATATAAAAGGAGGCCTTACATGTTTGGAACAGCATAAGGGTGAGTTATAAATGACATGATTTTCATTTTTGGGCGAACTAACCCTTTAAGAATATTATTAATAAAAAAAATTCTTTGTCCTATCTTACATTTAGTCATTTAGCAGACGCTTTTATCCATAGCGACTTACAAATGTGAACAACAGAAGCAATCAGACCAAGGAGAGAACAACAACAGTATACAAGTGCCATGACAAGTCTCAGTTAGTCTAGCACTGAACACGTAGCTATGATTTTTTTCCAATAATAGAATAGAATGGAATGGAAAATGTAAGTGCTAGTATAAGTTGGTCAAGTGCTGGTGAAAAAGATGTCTTTAGATGTTTCTTGAAAATGAGTAAATACTCAGCTGTTCAAATTGAGATTGGGAGGTCATTCCACCAGCTGGGCACAGTCAAGGAAAAGGTCA
This sequence comes from Carassius auratus, assembly GCF_003368295.1. NCBI lineage: Eukaryota > Metazoa > Chordata > Actinopteri > Cypriniformes > Cyprinidae > Carassius > Carassius auratus. Next base: position 29,860,828 of record NC_039264.1, on the reverse strand, counting down.
GTGAGAGTGATTTTGAACCTCTTTGGGATGGCACCACAAGGCACCATTCACTTGCAGAAAGCAAGCTTCTGGACGGTCCATAAGTTTGAACTAGTGAGTTTAGGTATATTGGTACTGCGCCAGTGGTCATCTTGTAAACAAGCCTCAGTACCTTGTATTTGATGCAAGCGTCTACTGGTAGCCAGTGTAACCTGATGAGGAGAGGAGTAATGTGACCTTTTTTGCCTCATTGAAGACAGCCCTCGCTGCTGCATTCTGGATCAGTTGCAGAGGCTTGATAGTACATGCAGGAAGACCCGCCAGGAGAGCATTACAATAGTCTGGAGAGAACAAGAGCTTGGGCAAGAAGTTGTGTGACTTGCTCTGACAGGAAGGATCCTAATGTTGTATGAGGAAATCTGCAGGACCGGGTCATTGTAGAAATAAGGTCTGTGAAGCTTAACTGATGATCAATCCATCTCCTAGGTTTCTGGCCGTTCTTGTTATAGTTGACAAACCCAGCTGTATAGAGTAGTTGTGATGAAACGATGGGTTAGCTGGAACCAACAGGAGTTCTGTCTTAGTAAGGTTGAGTTGAAGGTGATGGTCATTCATCCAGCTAGAAATGTCACTCAGACAGGCTGAAATGCGAGTAGCTACCGTCGGGTCATCTGGTTGGAATGAGAAGTAGTTGGGTGTCATCAGCATAGCAGTGATAAGAAAAGCCATGCTTCTGAATGACAGATCCTAATGACGTCATGTAGATAGAGAAGAGAATTGGTCCAAGCACTGAGCCTTGAGGAACCCCAGTAGCAAGAAGTTGTGACTTAGAAACCTTACACCTCCAAGACACCCTAAAGGATCTACCTGAGAGGTAGGACTTAAACCACAGCAATCCAGTTCCAGAGATACCCATCTTTCTGAGGGTGGACAGGATAATCTGGTGGTTAACTGTGTCAAAAGCAGCAGACAGATCCAGCAAGATGAGTACCGAGGATTTGGAAGCAGTTCTTGTTAGTCGTAGGGCTTCAGTAACCAATAGCAGTGCAGTCTCAGTTGATTGGCCACTTTTGAAGCCAGATTGGTTGATGTCCAGGAGGTTCTTCTGGGCATGGAACATAGAGAATTGGTTGAACACAACTCACTCAAGTCTTTGCAATGAATGGAAGAAGGATACCAGTCTGTAGTTTTCTAAAAGTGCTGGATTTAGAGATGGTTTCTTAAGCAGTGGGCTTACCCAAGCCTGTTTAGATGTGTTGATAATGTGAGTAAGTGAAGGTATGACTGAAGAAGAAATGACCTGAAAGAGGTGATCATATAAAGTGGACAAGTAGTAAGATGATTGGAAAGATAAGTTTGGAAACGACCATCTCTGAGAGTGGAGGAGGAGAGGGAGTGCGATTAGTCTTTATGAAGTTATCATCAGTCTGCGGTGTGAAGAATTGGTCACTGATGGTTCTTGTCTTATGTGTGTAGAAAACTGCAAAGTCATCTGCTGTAAGAGTTGATGAAGGAGGAGGGGGAGGAGGACAAAGAAGAGAAGAGAAAGTTTTGAAAAGTGTGCAAGAATCAGAAAAGTTGTGAATTTTGTTGTGGTAGTATGGTGTTTAACAGTGAAGACATTCAGAAAAGAGGACTGACTGATACACACTGAGGTTGGTAGAGTTTCTTGATTTATGTCATTTCCTCTCTGCAGCCCTGAGTTTAGAGCGATGTTCACTGAGAACATCGGACATCCAGGGGGCAGATGGGGTGGTGTGTGCTGGTCTAGACGACAGTGGGCAAAAGGAGCAAATCAAGCAAGATGTTAAAGTGGAGCAAAGAGTGTCAGTAACACTATTCGTGTCCAGTGCTTAAAACTGAGAGTGTGAAGAAAGTGAGGATGAAACCATAGAGGATAGGCGAGAGGGAGGGAGTGAGTGAGCATAGGTTGCATTGAAAGGTGACCTGTGGAGGAGTGTGTGCTGTTTCAGGAGTAAGTATGAGGTTAGAAGTTATGAGGAAATGGTCTGAGGTCTACAGTGGAGCAACTAAAGTGTTGTCCATGGAGATACAGCATGTGTAGATGAGGTCCAGTTGGTTGCCCGATTTATGAGTCACTGTAGATGCTCGCTTGAGATCAAATGAGGCGAGCAGAGTGTTGACATCAGCAGCCTGGGGTTTTTCTAGGTAGATGTTGAAGTCACTGAGCAATACTAGAAGAGAACCATCCTCAGGAAAGTTTGATAATAACACATCCAACTCCTCCAGGAAGTTTCCCAGTTGACCTGGGGGATGGTTAACGACCACAAAGTAGATTTTTAACAGGGTGGCTAATAGTAATTGCATGTGATGAAAGATCAAATTTCCATTAATTTGAGATAAGGAGACCTGTATGGGGCTGCGGGAGTGGCAGGTTTGTTCCAAGTCTCAGGGCAATGAGGTTGAGACCAGAATTAGTAGCAATAGAAAAAATAAATTCTGCTTTGTTAACAGCAGACTGGCAGTTCCAGAGACCAGCGGGAATAGTATTTTTTATTTTTTTACAATTGTATATTACATGCTCTACTGTTTTGCTTTCCCCACAATACACACAGAAACCATTCTCATGTTCTCCAGTAATAGTGATGCATTCAGTCCTGTTTCTACGTCTTATGCTTGTGACTTGTTGCCTTCTGTTTCTACCACTTGCCTTCTGTTTCTTGGCACACTTTAGGCCCCTTAGTGCCAATTGGGCATCGTTTAAATGCCATGGCCTACCTGAGCATGTCCATCCCTTTATGACCACCATGTACCCATCCTCTGATGGCTACTTCCAGCAGGATAATGCACCATGTCACAAAGCTCGAATAATTTTAAATTGGTTTCTTGAACATGACATTGAGTTGACTGTACTAAAATGGCCCCCACAGTCACCAGATCTCAACCCAGCTTCGTGCCCTGAATGTGCATCCCACAAATCTCCATCAACTGCAAGATGCTATCCTATCAATATGGTCCAACATCTTTAAAGAATGCTTTCAGCACCTGGTTGAATCAATGCCACGCAAAATTAAGAAAGTCCTGTAAGCAAAAGGGGGTCAAACACAGTATTAGTATGGTGTTCCTAATAATCCTTTAGGTGAGTGTAGTTGTTTTTTGAAATGTTCGTTAAACCTGCTGAAACTAACCTGCATGAAATATAAATGCTCAGTTCCACATACATGTCGGGGAAACCATGAATATTAATGTATGCTGTTCCCACTGAAACCAAACATCTCACAAACGAAAACCTCATAACTCTGGAAATCAGTTTTTCCCACTGCATTGCATCCTGCGCTGTACAAATAAAATAAAATAGAAACACCTTCCCTTCATAGAGGAGCAAACAAACTAGACGTGATACATTTGCAGTTTAGAAATTAAGAGATGATGTTTATTTTCTCTGTCAATTGTTATGCTGATTAGGACTGATTTGTACAGAAGCAAATGGATAGATCAACACATTATTGTGTTGACGTCTGGGTGCATGATGTGGTGTCAGACCTGAGAATGGTAGATTCTGAAGATAATCTATTTACTGTGATTTTTTTCGTATGCTTGTGTAAAGAACTTGATCGAGCGAAACTCTTCTCACATGCAGTGCAATGATATGGTTTCTCTCCCGTATGAAACCCTTATGTGCATCTTAAGTTGATCTTTATGTCTAAAAGTCTTCCCACAATGATCACATGTGTAAGGTTTCTCTCCAGTGTGGATCTTCTCATGTCTTTCAGGGTTTCTGAGTGACTGAATCTCTTGTCACATTGTGAACACTTGTATGGTTTCTCTCCAGTGTGGATCCTCTCGTGCTGTTTTAGTTCTGGAAATGAAACAAAAGTCTTCTCACACTCAAAGCACATATATTCTTTTATAGCCATGTGTCTCTTTTGATGTTGTTTTAAATTCTGCAGATGTGAAAATCTCTTTCCACACAAAGAACATGAATGAGATTTCTCCTTTTAAATGGGCATTCAGGTGACTCCTCAAGTCCTGAATCCCACAAAAAATGTTTTTCCGCATTGATCACATTCATTGCAGTTTTTCTCCAGTGTGGATCTCATGTCGTCTTCTTCAGCTTTGCTGATTGTGCAAAACTCTTCCCGCACTGATCACATGTGAACGGTTTTCTCCAGTGTGAACTCCCATGTGCACCTTAAGTTGAGCTTTTAGTTTGAAACTCGTACCACACTGATTACCACATGTAAGGTCTCTCTCCGGTGTGAATCCTCTCATGTGTTTTCAGGTCTTCCTGTCTGACTGAATCTCTTGTCGCAGTGTGAACACTTGTAAGGTTTCTCTCCAGTGTGGATCTCTGGTGTTCGTTTCAAATGTGAAGCTGTAATAAAAGTCTTCTCACACTCAAAGCACATATGATCTCTCACACCAGTGTGTATCTTCTGATGAGCTTTTAAATTATTCAGTAGTGAAAAACTATTTCCACATATAGGACATGAATGGGGTTTCTCCTTTGAATGAACTTTCAGGTGACTCTTCAGGGCTGAAGCCCACAAAAAAAAATTTCCACATTGATCACATGTGAACAATTCTCTCCTGCATGAACTCTCATGTGAATCTGGAGACTCTGTTCATTTGTCAAGCTCTCTCCACACTGAGGGCAGGTGAATGATTTCTTGTCTCTTATTTGCTTTAAATCTTTCTGTTTGGTTTGAAAGCGATCCAAAGGTTTTTCTCCTGTTTTGACATGATATTTTCCTCGTCTTCAGGCATTTCTTCATCCTTCTTATTTTCTTCTGTCAACTCTGAAATTAAAGTAAAATGTTTAATGTTCAGTAAATCACAGATTCTTTCCATGAATGAGGTACATTGATCTTCCTCCTTATGTTTAAAACATGATAGGCACAAATCCCATGTTTCTGTAGTGCGAAATATTAAGTATATGAAATCAACTCCACAAGTTTATAGAAAGACTTCTTATTTACTGCTCCAACTATATTATTGCACGGATCTATTAATTTTTATATTACAACAAATCAAAAATCTCACAAAAACTACTTGAAGCTTCACAAACTCGGCTGCGTTTGAGTCTTTAAGGCATTTTGAGGATACAACGTTGTAGGGCTGCAACTAACGATTATTTTGATAATCGATTAATCTGTCGATTATTTTTACGATTAATCGATTTATCGGTTTAATGTACTTATATTTTAGTTTTTCCATTTTTTCCCCCAAGAAATTATTAATAAAGGGTCTTTATCATTCAGCATAGATTTTTAAGAGATTTTAACCATTTTGCATTGTCATATCCTCATCAAAAATATACCTGGAGTTGTTTTATTATGTTAGTAATCCTTTGTCGAACTCTTCTGCAATCAAAACACTGACCCATACTCTAGCAAAATTCACAAGGAGATTTCAAATATTGTTTTCACCATGGCAAGTCCTTAGAGCTCCTAAAGTAGTTTAACATCCCAAACAAAGCTTAAGGAATCTTTGAGAACATATTTTCACGAAGTATAAGGATAAAACAGAATAAAATTGCAGTGCCATTGTATTTTATTATTTACTGGGAAAAAGCTTTATAGCTTATGCTGTGAAATTGTAAACAATCCTTCGGAAAAAAAAGTGCCAATGGCATGAAACCTGAATGGAACTCACAATTTAAAGTAAAAATCCATCAGAAGGTTGTCCAGAAAAAAAAAAATTGGGACACACACAAAAAACCTTGCTGTGTGAAAAAGAGCAGTGAATACTTAGAAAAGAAGTGCATTTTAAATATACTCAAACATTTACCTCTCTCATTCAGTCATAATTAGGCTGCAAGTCTGAATTATGAACTGGTAAACGACAAACTGATCACATAACATGTTTGTAAGGCTTTAAATGTTAACTGTTAAAAAGCAATGTTATCAGCTTTTACGACTAAACATTTGCAAAACAACCTTGTACTGTGAGAATCTGCACAAATAAAATTCTTAGGGGCCGTTCACATATCGCACCTAAAAAACGCGTGGAAAACGCTAGTCGCGCCGCTTTCTCCTTCTTTCCAAAGCGCTCGGGCAGAAGCGCCCCTGGGCGTCTGCCTTTGCTAAGCAACCATGACGTGCTCTCTCCAGACGTGCCTCTCCATGACGTGCCCTCTCCATGAAGACCCGGAAATTTCAGCAAAAGGATAAATGGATGCAGGTGTGGACGCGCCTGGAAAAAACGGGCGAATCGCACCGCGTGCGTGTTCGCGACCGCGTCGCTTCCATTATGAGAATGCATACTGCGCGCCTACATAGGAAATAACGAACTTGAGCACGCAAAAGACACGATATGTGAACGGCCCCTTAAACAGTTCAGTAGTGCAGAGTTTACAGGTTACTCTTCATTTTGAAGGCTCAAAAAGTAAAGTACTCCCACTTCCCGCTGAATGCTGCAGAGACGCTGTTCGGGAAGCACGTGACATAAAACGAGGCCAGCTATTGGCTATTCGCTACTTCACCTGCTGTACTGGCTGAGTAAAACCTCCGGTGGCTCATTACTGCCACACTTTGGTCACCGCAGATTTGAAATATGCACGAAATGAGCCGCTTATGGCAAATAAAATTTATTTAGCGACGAATCGATTACTAAATTAGTTGACAACTATTTTAATAATCGATTTTAATCGATTAAATCGATTCGTTGTTTCAGCTCT